>NC_056741.1:1594510826-1594620826 GCF_019279795.1 Protopterus annectens | reverse complement strand
AGTAATAATCAGATAGATTCAAAATCATTACCATACACCTTTTTTTCTAACAGATACAAAACTTATTCAAAAATAGATAGGGTCTTTATTTCTAACCAGATGGTAACAGATTTAATTAATTCCAAAATCATTTCATGTCCTATATCTGATCATAATTCAATTGTTTTTGAATTCATGATAAAAAATACTCATAATGTTCAGATCAAAAGGATACCAGCATACTTAACTCAACTAAAAGACTATAAAGAATATATACTTTCAGAAGTAAAACATTTTTTAGACATAAATAACACTCCTGAAGTCTCCATTGTTTATGTTTGGGATGCCTTAAAATCATATCTATATGGACAAAGTATCAGATGGTATAATAATAAAAGGAAATCTTGGGATAAGGAATTGTTAGATATTCAAAGTAAATTAGACTCTTATAAACATAATAATAAATTAAATATTATGGACAAGAAAGTTATTGAAGAAATAAACAAACTAAATGAGAAATACAAAGAAATTTTAACTCATAAAGTTAAAATACCTTTAGAGAAATACAAGTTTTTGTCTTATTCAATAAGCCCCAAATACTTACATAGACTTAAAAATAAAACAAAAAGGTTGAATAAACAAAACCATATCAAAGAAATCTTTTCTCTAAGGAAAAAGAAGAATGTTTCTAGTATACCAGAAATACTAGATGAATTTAGAAATCACTTTCACAAAATTAACCATAATAATATTAACATGGAACCTAAAGATAAAATAAAGGAGTTTATAACCACAAATATGAATAAAAAGCTTAATAAACAACAGATTAAACTATTGGACAAGGGTATTTCATATACAGAAGTTATTACACAAATAAATAAGCTTAAATCAAACAAAGCACCGGGTAATGATGGTATTATACCAGAGATATATAAAATCCTTTCTAAAAATACATATTCATTAATACATAAGGTTTTTATTTTGGCCCAAACTGAGTTAATAACCCCCCCCCATCTTGGCAATATACATTTATTTCACCAATTTTAAAACCTAATAAAGATCCAACTAGATGTTCTTCATATCGGCCCATCTCATTACTTAATGTTGATTATAAAATGTTTATGAATATCTTTGCTGATAGATTGAAGACAATCATTCCCGGCATTATAGATATAGATCAGACAGGCTTCATTGTAAATAGAAATACTTTTGATAATATAAGAAGAACTTTAACATTAATAGATTTTGAAAATAGGAAAAAGAAAGATTTAACACTTATTAGTCTTGATATAAGTTCAGCATTTGATTCAGTAAGTTGGGACTATCTGTTTACCTTAATGAAGTGCACAAACTTCTCGGATGCATTTGTAAATCTAATTGAACATTTATACAAAGGAACGTTGGCTTATATTAAGGTAGGAACATATGTTTCACAAAAATACCCATTCTTAAAGGTACAAAACAAGGATGTCCACTTTCTCCACTATTATTCACTTTAGTAATGGAGCCTTGGGCTAATTTGATCAGAAACAGTACTGACATAGAGGGTTTTGAAATAGATGAAAATACAACATCCAAAATTCAACTTTTTGCAGATGATGTTCTAATTACATCAGCAGGATCTAATTCTTCCATACAGTCTCTATTTGATAACATGATGAATTTTAAAAGTATTTCTGGTTTAATATTCAATGAAGAAAAAACTAAAATACTACCTATATATACACGAAAAAATATTCTCATTAGTGATTTTACTAAATATGTACCCAATTCAGGTCAGATAACTTATTTAGGTATAATACTATCTAAAGATATTAAATCTATTATATATAATAATTATAATACCTGTTTTCTTAATATACAAAATCTTTTTAATACCTGGAATAATATGTTTTTTACTATGGAGGAGAGACTTTATTAAAATGATAATATTCCCCAAGATTTTATACTTAATACAATCAATAATACTTCCACCTACAAAAATAATTATCAAGAAACTGAACACACTAATGTTAAATTTCTTATGGGCACCTAATAGACCTAGGATTGCATTAAAGAAACATACTAATAGCTGGTCTCAAGGGGGTATTTCTTTTCCAGACTTTAATTTATATACTATCTCTTCTATTGTAAAAGTTATTACTTTATTAATAGATCAGTCATATGTCACAAAATGGAAAGATTATTGGGAGCTAATTAGTATACACTTCATGAAAATCTCCTTAACACATAAAAATATGATTGTAAATAACTCCATGTTATGGTTACTAAAGGAATTTTGTACTTCACCTATTACACCTAAACATATGGTTTGCTACCCATTAAATATTATTATTAGTTATCGTAACTTTATATTCATGCACCCTAAGTATAGGGAATGGAATTTTATTGTATTTCCTATAATGTATACTCAGGGTATGCTTTTGTCATCTACATCTGAAGGAACTCATTTAGCTATAGATAATGATCTAAAGTACTGGTATCAGTTGATATCTGATAATAAAGTTAAAAATCTAGATTTCTTAAAACAAGAATGTGATCTAAGAGAAACTTGCTGGTTAGAGGTTCAGACCTTTAGACAACATCTCATTAATAAAATAGATTTAATGTCTATAACTGTTAAAGAATCTATTCCAACACTGATTGATTACTTGATATTAAATTTACAACATAAAGTTTCTGATAAAGGTAAACTTTCATACATACATAAAGTTATCAGACAAGAAACTTTTACAGTGTAGATTCATACTGGAATTATTTCACTTCTATTAATGGGGACCCACCAAATCAACAAGATAAACAATATATATTGGAATCTGCTTATAGAACTACGTCTTCCATTGTCTGGAGACTTTATACATGGAAATTTTACATAGATCTTTTTATACACCTTTGATGATGAATAAAATAAATAATAAAGATAATCTATGTAAGAGATGTAATGTAGAAATTAATGCTGACTGGGCTCATATGTTTTATGACTGTATAAAATTGAAAGAATACTGGAAGTCAATTAATGAATTTTTGCAGGCTCTTTTTACAGATAATTTCATTATTTCTAAATCTCTTATATTATTCAACACACCTGTACCTCAAAGTGTTAAAAAGGTTAAGCTTCCCTTGTTATGGTCAAGTCTAGCAGTGGCTAGGAAAATAATAACTAGAAATTGGATTTCAGATACACCTCCTTCATTCAATGAATTTAAAAATGTTATGAATATAGTGTGCCATATGGAAATAAACACAATTAGGACTAGAACAAATAGAAAAACATCTTATTTTATTGTATGGGATAATTTACAAAATTTGTTAAAAAATTTTAATTTCAATAGCATGGTATTTTAGTTTAATTAATTGATCTGATTGTAGTGGATATCTTTGTAAATACTTTAGTTGTTTTGTTGAATATTATAATAATACCTATTTTTAATTACTTGTATAAAATTGTTATGATATTTCTCTTATATGTTAAAACAATAAACCTGTTTTGAAAAAAAAAAGAATGGGAATGTTGTTGCCCTGAGAGAATATATATAGCATCAATGCAAATAGTTTTGTGCTTGTTCAGGTGTAGGAGGGTAATAGATATTTCTGTGTTGGGTTAGTTGGGGGGGGCTCAGTGGGTATCTGATTATGTTTAGTGTGTTTATAAAAAGTATTACAACCCCCTTCTCCAGCTTTTTTTGTGTATGCTGTCATTTCTTATTATATTGTATCCTGGGAGAAGGCTTTCTTTGTCTTTAGTATTTGGTTTTGGCCAAATTTCAGTGATGATTAGACTGTCTGGGTCTTGTGCTGTAATGTATGCATAGAAATCTGGAATTTTGTTGTAGATGCTTCTGAGGTTTGTGCATCAAGAGTAAGTTGTGGTTAGAAATAGTGAGTTGTGTATTGGTAATGGTGGAAGATGATGGGTTAAATGGGGTTTGGTTGGTTTGAAGGGATGGTCCAGGGTTTAGGTGAATGTCTTTTTATCTCTTAAGTATGATACTGATATATGGATCTGGTAGTGCTCTTTGATGCATCTGCAACTGGAGGGCCTGTGTTCATAATAGTAGGGACCATGTGCAGTTTTGTGGTTGGTGTTTGTTGACTAGGTGAATAGAGTTTGGGAAAATAGTGTGATGCTGGAAAGGAGAATTGGTAGGATGTGGCAATGGTGAGTATGCTTATTGTAACTGTGAGAGTAGACTGGAAGAGTAGCATATTATACATAAATTAAGTGAAGATAGAGTTAGTTGGGTGGAAGTTGTATGCTACTTTTGTTGGAGTTTCTTTCAGAGATGTGAGTTAGGTGGACATGTGATACAAGTTTGTAAGTAGAGGAGTTAGGTCAGTTGGATGTTTCAGTGAATTTGGTTGGTTGTTTTGTTGTAGTGGGTGTGGATAGGATGGCATATGTTTAGGTAAAGTAAGAGGTGGGAATAGGAGGTAAGGGATGAGAGTGGAGTGAGCCTGAACATAGCAAGGGTGAACGGACCAGGGTGAGAAAGTGGTACAGCTGTTGTGGATGAAAAATGTATCTATAAGCCTAAAAGTTACAAAGGAACAAGCAATATAATTGGAGTATTGAGATGAAAGAGATTTAAGTGCCTTAACCCTATTCATATGTAATCTTGACCACTGGATAGGATGGAAAATTACAAACTTATCTCCAGGCTGGCCCACATGTCTCTTACAGACATAAACCGACAGTAAACACTCCCTAACTATCATACCCCCACATAACTTTTTAGCACCATCCAGTCATTCATACCTCCCCCATTAAGATGCACATCCTATAAGGGGACACACTTGGCTTGCATTATAAGGCCCTGATGGTCATTACCTAGTATATACCTATGACCCTATGCGTATGCAAATACCAAGGTATGAGATTGGTAGTTAAGAAAATGAAAGTTTGGAAAAACAAGAAAATAAATTTTTCTTAACTACTTTTAAAACTAACCATTTTAATGTTCAACATAGACGTTGTTTGTTCATTAGTATAAGAGAAGAAGCAAACCAAACAACTGCCTATACAGGCAAAGAGGGAGAGTCACAAAAGCAGTAGCTGGAAAGAGCAATTAAGAAAGTTCAAGCTGCCAACAAGAGTAGGGTGCATTTTATAAATTAGAAATGGAAGGAGAGGAGAAAATTAAGGGGCAGTGGAGGCTATTTTTTTATTCTAGTTAAAGCAGTCAAAAAGCAGACCACTAAGTACTGTCCAAGAAGAGAAGGGACATTAAACTTGGTACCGTTTTCAACAGAGCATGACTAGGATAACAAAATAAACAAGTATATTTCCTTTACACTGCATAAAAAGACAGGTCTGTAAGTTTTTGCAGGGTTAGATGCAGTAGTCTTTGGGTTGGGGGGTGCTGTCCACGCAGGGTCGGCCTTAGGTCAAGTGGTGCCCTAGGCAGAAGGGCTCCACAGTGCCCCTCACACAACACCTGGTGCCCCCATCCTGGTCTATTTACACTGTCCAGTTTACTGGAAAAGTGCCCCCTCCTAGAGCGGCGCCCTAGGCAGATGCCTAGTTGGCCTATGCCTAAGGCCGGCTATGTGTCCACAACTATCTGTAATATAGCAAAATTCTGCGGTTAATGGATTTGCCTTTATCTACCTTTGAGATTAAAGAAATTGTTTAGTGTACATTTTCTCACATGCAGTGATCCATCCCCAAAGCATAAGATTTTTTTTCTCTTTGGATCCCCTAGTCACATGCTAGTCATTCTTTCCAAATCTTCCATCTCTTGGGTGAGATCATTGCACATTTCCAGACCAAAGGATAAAACACCCAGTCCGTAGCAGGACATTTCATTGCCCCTTACTAGGCTATTGACCTTTGAAGGATGTTTAGATGTCTAGCCATGCAGTCTCAAGATGCTTTTTAGCCCTTGTAATTTAAATATGAGTAAACAAGACCAGGTGAAAAATCTGCATGTTGCCCCTTTCCATTAGTGACAAGGAAACAACTCTGTGATTGAATATGGGGATTCCCATCCATTCATGCAGATCGGTTAAATAGAGTTAAGAAAAGTACTTTGTTTTTTGTTGGGAAAAATACATTTCTAAAAAAGTGGAATTTTCTGTGATACATATCTATTCCTCCAAAATATTCTGTCTATATTGCAGAAGAGATTAAGATTTGTTAAGTGGATGTTTATGCCACCACTGGACTTCTGGATGCACAGTAGATCTGAGAGGATAGGATCTGTCAAAGTTCTGTTGCAAGGCAGGGTCACATCCCTCAACTACCTTTATGACATTGCAAATAGGGACAATGATTTGAGATGATCAGGTAGTTCTTAAGATTTAGACCCTTGAATTTCTTGGTGAGAAAACACTGTAGGCATTAAAGTTGTGTCAAGAGTTCAGATGGGTATATGCCAAAGGGGATATTATACTCAAGCAGAGGTCTATTAAATTCCAACGACACGGAGTGATCACATCTGTGGACCTGGACACTATAATTATATTCTTAAAATAGTAGATACATGCTGATCAGATGACAGTTCATTCTCTTCATAGGCTGCCATACCCCTAACTACTGGATCTATTGTCAGGGGGTGTTGTCAGTGCAATTGTTGCAGGGGACATTTTTCTTTGTGAAGGATACTGCTATAGATGTTTTAGTTTTAGTCTATGGTTATGACACAAGCTATTTGTATGGCCAAGTCTGTATTGCAGGGTCTTAGTGTCCTCTGGAGAGCTAACAATGGCATCTAGTTTATACTCATCAGCATACTTAGTGAGCCATAAGTCCTTAACATTGGCTTTGACCTCTGAGAAATAAATGCCAAAGAGGAATTGCCCAAGGACAGAGCCCTGCTGTGCACCACTGATGACAGGTCTTTTGGAGGACATGGAGCTGTCCATCCTAATTCCCTGGGGTTTTTTTGTGATCCAGTTTGCTAACCATTGAATTACATAAGGATCAACATTAGATGCGAGAGTTTATTAACAATACTTGCATGTGGAGGGTGTTGAGTACTTTCACAAGGTGTAGATATGCAGTTTATAGTGATATTCCCTCATCCGGTGCTTCAGTAACCTTCACAAAGAAGTCAAAAAGGTTGAGAAGGCAATATCTGCCCTTAACAAAACTGAATTGCCTTGAGTCCAGAGGGTGCTGGTGCACTTGCTTATTAATTCCATAATGATACTTTCCAAAGCCTTACAGATGAGACTTGTCAGACTGTCAGACATATGAGCAAATCACACAAATTGCGAACGCTCATAATATCGAATGTACCAGACCTCGAATTGCTTTTTCTGAGATTGTGGTACAGTGAAGAATGGGATATTTGCCCTTTCCTCACTGTAGTGTGATCTTGGAGCTGGGATATATTTAGCGAGGGGGGACACAGCCCCCCACAATAGGAAGTTTGAGGTCCAGTGCATTCAATATTATGAGCGTTTGCAATTTGTGTGATTCGCTCATATGATGTAGACTCTCATAATTACCTGGTTCAATTGAGGCCTCCAGCCTTCTGCAGAAAGCATGACTATTACTGCCCTCCATTGATATGGCACACAGCCTGTTTGGAGGCTAATACTAAATAATCTCTGAAGGAGATTTTACAGGTCCTGTTTGAGGCTATCCTGTAGACATCCTGATATGTTATCCAGTGCTTTAGAAGTTTCTTGGCCTTGGATAGTGCCTTGAGGACTTGTTCGTGGGAGATTTGGGGGAGGGCATAGATGTGGGTATGATCTAGGAATGTTGTGAGGTGGTGGCTGAGCTAAATTTATTGGTTAAGAGACTGACCTTGTCTTCTGTGACTGAATAGGTGCTATCATTTACTTTTAGTTTTGTGTAGTGGTGGGCTTTGGCTGTCTTTATTCTGGGTGGCTATTTTTACCTCATACTTAGCTTCCATTGATTTGATCATGTGCCGGAGTACCCTGATAAGTTTAACAAGACCTTTTTGGTATACTCAGAGTTGCATTTATTTTTGAGTGCAATAACTTTTTTTTCTCCTGTTATAGAGCCTGTTTATATTTCGGTTCCGCAATAGAAGTATATATTACATTTAGCATTATAATCACGTTGGAGAGGGGCAGATGTTTCTGTACAGCTGTTTACATGAGCATAGAATTTGACAGTAAATGATTTAGCATATCTAATGGGGTCATCATGTCAGGAGGTGGTACTGAATTTAAATCTCAGCTGTTGCTCATTACATTTTTTTAATCTGTGGGATAAAGGCATTCCTTTTCAGATGAGTCTGCTCCAAATATTCATTATCAGCAAAGACATGAGTGTCCCCTACTTTATACAGAGTGATGAATTTAACTGTAATAAGTCTGGACTATTTTCTGAAAGCCTGCTATGGAATACTCTCTCAATCAGCTTTTCTATTTAAGAAAGAGGTTGCCTGTCCTTTCACTAAGACAATATTTCATGATGTTGCTATTGTCTTGTCTTCTCACCTTGCTTAGTGCATGCAATGAACTTGATGTCATCACACTTTGATCTCTGTTCTAAGTCCGTGCCCTTTTGTAGCAGTAATTCTGGATAGTCTCATCATCTAACAGCTTTTATTTTAATTCTTTTTCAGCAAATTAAAGACTAGAAATAGCTTCCAAGTGAGTAGTGTTTCCAGCACTTCTTGCAGTTTCTTATTAGATGCTGTATAGTATGCCCTCAGTGACATTAATTGCAGTGTATGTTTGGATGATTTTGGCTTCCCAAGTCTGCTGTGTACTCTTACTGAGTATCCATAGGTGGAGCAATTTCCCATCTTATTTCATCGATCTTTTTTTTTCCTTCTCCATTAATTCTTGGATACTATATCTTTATTTTCCCTTTCTATCTGCTTTTTTACTCTGATTAGGCTTCCCAGTTGACATTAAATCTCACCACTTCAATATATCTGTTTCCTGCAAAGTGAGCACAGTGGCATACATGGATAAAGCTCTGACTACAGACAATCCAGGTAAGGTTAGTGGCTCTGCAGGTGTGGATGAAAGGGGCATGTGTCTAGCAGTACACAATGCAGCATGATTTTCCAGATGAAAACTGGAATAACTGCAGCACAGATGATGGGTGGGATGATTTGTTAACATCAGCCCTTTGTAAAAGTGAAGGTTGGGGTTGACATTATGGTTAAGGTGTTTACTTCACAGACACAAGATACAGAGTTTGATCCTCACCTTTGAGGGAAATTTGCTAGCCTTAAAATGGCCCACAAGGGCAGCTAGCCCAGTACTTACCTATGAATTAAGAAACATTGCTAGACACATACAAGGGATGGGCTTAAGTAGAAAAACCCCATGGCAGCAATATGATGATATCCCAGAATACTTGAGTCTCCTCATTAGCCTCAACCCTTATTATAGAAAGTCCAGGGGTGTAAGGAAGGGGTAAGTAAACCTACAGAATGTGAAGAGGTGTCAGGGTTAGCTGATGGTCAGCTGGGTGAGGAAAACAGAAGTATTAGAATAATATATTTCCCATAAAATAATGTCTATTCATGTTCTCCTAAAACATTTCTCTATTTTTTAAATTGTAAAGGAATGTGACTTGCAGAGCCATTCCCTTTCCTTCTGAATACTGTTTAGTAGTATTATCCTTAAAATGCACTCTCTTCAGTTTTCAATTATTCTTCACAGGAACCCTGTTTATGCTGCTAACTTCCTTTAACTTCTAGGAAGTAGATGCTACAGCCTTCCCCCTTAAGGCACTTCACTGATCCCAACCTCCATTTCATTTTGTGTCATCTGTTTGTTGTTGTTTATGTATTTGCTTTATTTTTAACAAGTTAAATCATCCAGTTCAAGGATTGTTTTCAGCCTTGAACGACACCACAAATAGCAACATTTTTGAAAAAGGTAACATGTATGATCATGGAAAGTTTGTTTCTTTACATAGCAGAAAAACTAGCACCTTCATTCCACATTAGAAGTTAAATCACAGTACTTTGCTATAAGACTCTAGATGGCCTGAATCGGTGCACACATCTTGAAATAACATAAAAGTGGTGTTTGACCTCAGTTCAAAGCTCCTCCCAAGCAAAAAAACAAAAAAAGTGAAGCACTTTATGTTTGTGTTCCATTATTATCACCACCTGCTGATTTCTGCCATTTTTTATGGTATATAAACATTCTGCTCATTTTATTTCATTTTTGTTTTGTGAGAAATTGAAGTATTTAAATTTGTACAGTTACCTGACTGAACTGTGTTGCTGCCTTGTGTTAAATCTAGTCTTTTCCCTCATTTTTACTACTTATGATTTATTTACTTTTACAGCAGGGTTTTAGCCAAGTGCGAGGTCAGTCTCTGGGAGATGGCAGTGATTATTCTGTGGGAGGGGTTAAGTTGTTGCTGTTTCTAGGAAGCTAGCATTATTGACTAAAGCCAAAAACTGTTTTTCATTGGCTTGTTTAAATTACTAGCCCAGCTGTATTGCACTAATCTGAGCTTTGTGCAGTACCTTGAAAATCTTCACTTGATAGACACAGGCAGAGTGACTCAAATGTTATCCTAGCAAGCCTAGTCAGAACCATACCCATTAGTAGGCTGTGCTTAAGGTGCTTCCTCTTCATTTAGGGATATTTTAAGTTACGGTACGCAATTTCTACCTTAATAGAGCAATCTTATTAGTTAACTAGTTTACTATGAATGTTTTATGGTCCTCATAGATATATAATATCTATATTCATAAGCATTTATCAAAGGAAAAGAAGCAGATAATAATCCGTACACACAAGGATTCATTGAAGAAAATGAAGCTTTCAGCAAATGAAAAACCTTAGAAAAATAAGTCTTATATCCCCAATTTTCTACACTCTTGGACTATATAGAAGTCCGGGCAGCTCGTGTTTCCTCCGTTGCTAGTCTCAAATCACTTTAGTATACTCAGAGAATGTGGCAATTGCCTGATGCTCACAGGCAATGAACTATTACTTACCCCATCACAAACTACCTGTGAGAGATGCAAGTATTTAACTAAGAGACATCACTCTCACAAGAGAATAGTCTGAGCACCACATACCACCACAGCAGTTCACACAAATACATGGAACAGTATCATATGCTAAGGGTATTAAAAAAACAATGATTGTCTAAGCCTTCAAGGTCTAACAAGACTACCATATTTATTCCACCCAAACATATTTGATTTGGGTGGAAAAAAACTCACCCCAAGTCAAGTATACTTAAAACTTCTACTAATAAGAATGTACTACTGATAACTGATTCCACAGTAAGACCCATAAACTTTACTTTCTCAAGAATAGGCAAAAACAAGGTCACTGTGAGTTGTTGTTCAAGAGTTAAGATCTCTGACATTTCAAAGACCCACAATACCCTTGAGTTGAACAGTTATGACTACGACATGGTGATGGTCCATGTGACTGTAAGTGATCTGGTGAAGAATATCCTAAGGGATATACAGATATTTCTGTGCTCTCCATGCATGTTGCAAATGCAGGAAAAACTCTGGTATTGTGAAGAATCCAACCTTCTCCAAGACTGACACCAAGATAATAGGTTTAAACAGTTAGCTGAATAACTGGTGTCATTTGAGGGGGATCCAGTATGTGTCAGTGGGGATGAACTTTGCACAGCCCTACATGTTTCACCAAGTATGGATAGCATCTCTCAATCCAGAGCAGCTTCATACTGGATAAAGCCCTTGCTGTCAACATAGTGCCTTTTTAGACAAAGTCCAGCTAATGGATCTTCCAACCAGAAAAGAACATAAATAAAGCATTGAACATATCAAGGTACATAGCTCAATATTAGGAGTCTAATTCATAAATTGCCTGACCTTGCCTCTTCCATGTGGCACACATTCATGTGAGTTTTATTACTGAATCTTGGTTTGAAAGTACATAGAGCACTCCCTCTATACTAGAGTTTTGTATGTACCTCAAATTTAGACCCAGTAGGACCCATGGTAGAGTATCATTATTTGCTAAAGAACACATTACCTCATGGCAGATACCCAGAGCTCCACAAAATGAATTAATTCAAATTCATCTCACTCTAAATAAAGCCAACTATCCAATCATGGTATATTATAAGACCCTTTCAGTGATCCCTGAAAAAACAGGTAAGTTTCTTACATTTATTAGAGGAACTTCAAATACTTAAAAATCATATCATCCTGGGATACTTTACCTACCTGTCAATAAACTGGGATCCCTATATCTCAAATGTAGGCTATGCCCAAAACTCCCGTTATTTGAAAAGTGAAAGTTTCTTAGATAAAATAGTCAAAGAGCCCATTAGAGGACAAAATGTTCTTGATATTTATTTTTAGATATATAGCCTTTCTATGCACTACCTCACAGGTATATCCCTCCCCCGGTCAAGTCTGGCCACAAATTGGTAACCTTGTCCTTCAAAATACATAAACTAGAAGATGGAAATATCAGTGTTCAAAGGCTTCAGCTACACAAACTTCCTAGAATTCTAGGATGAAGTCTAAAACTTCAAATATAACTGTAACCCCCCCTCTCCCCCATAATGTTGACATGAGTAGTAGCCATGCAGATAAATTCTGTGGTCACCTAGATAATTATATAAATCTCTCAGTTCCTGCCAAAACTAAATAAAATGGGAAGAGGAAAAGGAAACCAGCCTGGTGATCAACATGCATAAGTAAACAGTAAAAGGAAAAGGTTCATTAGAATATACAGCAGAACTGAACACCCACAAATCAAGGTCACCATCAAAAGGTTATCTAAGGTATGGAAAGTAGGAAACAGAGATTTCCCGTGAGCTTAGAAAGGCAGTAGAAGATATAGATAATTACAAATCCTTCTTTACTTATGTCCAGTAGTTATAAAATAATGCCCACCATTGCTCTGAACTTATTCAAAGTGGTACTTCCTATCCTGAGTACTACCTATCCTGATCTATTGCATCTAGTTAATATATTAGAAAACAAATTCAGTGCAAATTTCACTCCAGAGCCATCTGTACAAAAACCTAGGGATTTCAAACCTCCTGCCATCACAAAAGAACACTTGTTAAAGTTAGTTTCCAAAACAAAAAAATACATCCTCTGCAAGACCTGCCAACATGCCAGCCATACATCTCAATCTCTTAGTACACGAAATCTAGACAAAGCCTAAAATAATGGGTGGACAAAGGCTCATAAATGGGGACAACTTTTAAATATTACTCATAATTCTTCTAAAGTTGCTTGAATAAAAGGTTTTGTCTTAACTTGTATTTTCTGAAGGATATGTACTTTGAAGCTCAAATGTATGTCATTGTTTGGTAAATTCAGTTCTCAGTGATTTGTCAAAAAAAAAAAATCAAACATTATGATGAATAAACAAAAATATATAATCAACAATCTGGACATTCTGCCAAAATCTGGATAGTTTAGAGGTACATTACCAGGCTGCCTGCTGAACAACAATAAACGTGCTGGGGTACTCTCTCCTACAGTTATTTAACCTGAGCATATCCACCAGTTTGGCCTCAAAGTATAGCACTCAGCAGTTTTGATGTCATTTTATAAGGGGGTGACCCCACCACGGACCCCAGGAAATACAGACCCATCAGCCTAACAAGCCTTATCTGCAAAGCACATGCAACAGGTCATAACTGACCTGATAAACTATGGTATAAATTTTTTTATAAGACTATAGACCTCCCAACAGTTTGGCAAAGTTATGAATAGATCCAGTCTGATGAATGTGGGAATTTTCTGACAGGGTAATGCAAGCTGAGGGCAGTCACAATTCTGTCTATACTGCATACCATAACCTCACACAGGTATTTGATACCATACTACATGCCAACATTATTAACAAGTTTAATCAGCTTCAGATTGATCCCTATGTAGTTAGATGGATAGCAAAGGACAAAACCCACACTGTGAGGTTGGCGAGCTTGTCCTCAGAGTGCTTGAAGGTAACCAGTGGGGTTCTACAGGGATCCATGCTAGGACCATTGCTGTTCTGCATATACTTCTCTGATCTCCAAATCAAAAATGGGGAAGTCAGGTTAACTAAGTTTGCAGATGATTGTAAACTAGATGTTGTACACATATCCTCTGCTGATACACAGAGGCTACAAAGTCAACATGTTAACAGTGTGAGATCTTAAAATAGGCTAAAACTAAATGCTAAAAAAATCCAGTATTTTACATTTGTTAAACAAGCACTACACCCAGCTTACAGTACAGAAAATACCCAACTCCCAAACAAAGATGGTGAGAGAGACTTTGAAACATGGGTAGATAATTCCCTCATGTTGCAACAGTGGTCAGGAAATCCTTCTGAGAAGCACTGCTAATAGCCAGATGTATTTAACCCAGATCCAGCTATATTATTGTTTCTCTGTACTGAGTACTGATAAGATACATTAGAGAGTACAGTGCAGTGGACCGTTTGGGATGTACCTCATTCAACATATCAACAAACTCAAAAAACCTCAGAGGATTCTAATCAAAATACCTCTGGTCTTTTTGTTATCAGGAGTGGCTGTCTAATAGACATCTGAGGGGTGATCTGTGCAGGTAACTCTAGAAACTTGAACTGTCATCAGCAGATAAACAGAGTAAATGGGGGGGTCATCAGCAAGGTCTTCCCCTTCTCTGTAATAAACTTACATGATTTAATTCATCCTTAATTACTAGATGGGTACCCTCAAGTTTACTCCAGGACTAACTGCCCTGAGGTAAAGCTTGAGAGCAGGTATTGGCAAGGCATATATGGTCAATGGACTAAAATAGCCTAGAACAGCCTCTGAATCTTGTAGCCTGATATGAGTTCCTCGTTCCTTGTTATTTGTTTGCCCGCTGTACAACTCTGATCAAGTCACTTAACTAGGTTGCCCCAAATAATTGTGTCCAGTGGGGTTACCTTAGTTAAATAATAAAGAAAACAAGAAATCACTTTTTGTGGGGAAATGACATTAATTAGCTTACTAAGAAGCCAACAGTGTCCACTCTAATTGATATTGAAGGGTGAGGTATAAAGAAGTTAAACAAGTTTCTCAATAATGGCATAAATGACTAGTCACTTTGTTCTAACAAACATGGCCGGCCTTAGGCATAGGCCAACTAGGCGGCCGCCTAGGGCGCCGGTGTAGCAGGGGCACTTTTCCAGTATTAATTTGGTGTAGGTATACCAGGATGGGGCACCTGGTAATGTGTTGGGGGGCGCCGTGGAGCTGTTTTGCCTAGGGCACCAGTTGACCTAGGGCCGATCCTGACAAGTGAGACACCTGTTTTACGGAGAGCTATACATTTGTAGATTTTGTAGGCAGAGATTTGTCAGCCATTAAGGTTTTGCAGAAAAGCCAACATGCAAAGATCATACTCCACCCCTGGAAGGATTGTTCTACATAAAGTAGAGCTGGCACAGAGAGTTAGTAAGCTGGAAGGAGTGTCCTACATAAAGTAGAGCTGACAAAAAGAGTTAGTAAGCTGGAAGGATTGTCCTATATAAAGTAGAGCTGGTACAAAGAATTAGTAAATGGGTTGCTCTGTAAGCAGTTTTCAGCTGAGTTTCTGCTTTGGAGATGATCATATTTATGTGGAATTGTTGATGTGGTAAAGTGTCCAACAAACTTAAAGGAATACACCTGAACTACAACTACTGTATATGGTTAGAAATTAATCGTTTGTGGAATCCAATTAATTTGTTTTTCATTATTTAGATGCAATATTTTTTATCCTCATATCGGTATCAGATCTAGCAGAAGTTTATACAAAGTATTTTCTAAATAGAAGGCAATAAATTTGCTCTCTACTAGCATGACTAGGTCACCTTTATAAAAAGTGAGATTGCATCCTTTTATAGTTGAGGTAAACCTGTAAAGATGATTAAAACATTGAATGTGATCTGATGGACCACTCATACTTTTCCACATCTGTTCCTACTATTCCATCTATCACACCCTACCCTTCTCTACTCGTACTGTCCTGCAGCTTCACCAATATAATCTGTCTCTGAAAGTAATTATCTTTTATCAAGCCACAAGCCCAATAATTATCAAGTAAGAGTGCCTTAAGTTCATTAACCTACATATTAATACTCAAATTTGTCTCCTCTGATTCACATAAGACTGTCAGTGTTACCTGAACATCTATACTTTGCCATTACAAAGATAAGTATTAATGATACTGCGGAACCCAGCTCTGTCAATATGGATTGCACCTCTGTTCATGCCTTCACAAATGTGATAGCATAGAAAGTTCTTAAGTTTGTGAATAGTGGTACACTGCAAGTAAAGTAAATCACTTTACAATGCTGAAGTGCCAACATTTTTTGAAAATTTAAATATCAAAGTCAAAATACCTACTTACCCTTGTGTGGGAAACTAGACTTTTCCCCACCTGCAGAGGCCTTGTTAGTGTTTGGTTGTGAGTTTCATTAACTCATTTCCTCCAGTGGATTTGTACTTGTAACTCCCAGTGAGTGTGAGCTGAGCTTTATTAAAAAAAGGTTGTTGTCTCAGTTCAAATATTTATATCTTTAGAACCATAAGTGTTACTAGACAACTTTAAATGGCAGTACTTTATGGTTGATCCTTTTATCTGAAACGTCTTTAAATTTTTTCAGCACAAAGTAACCTTTATTGTGGCTGCATTCATTCAAGACTAGTTCATATACAATTTTTATAAGCCACAATAACCAAAGTAAATATAAATTAGGTAACATTGTATAAATAGCTTAAAATATGGCTGTAACCATTCAAGCAACACACATACAATCAGCAGCATTTTCTTCACACAGCTGTGTACTTCTATGTGAGGCTGAGCAGTTCTCTGTGTCACCTGACTGTTGAGATATTTGGAGAAATATGGAAACTATTACAATACAAATATAGTATACAAGCACTATTTAATATTTGTATCTGTACTAGACAGAGGTTATATATCAATATAGTTGTGGTTGCCATTCTGTAAGCTTTAAGATGAAATCTTCTAATACCCTGCATATTGCTTGATTTTGAAATGAATGCAAAGATTAACAAGCAATGCTTGGAGGCATCACTAGGCTGCAGTGATGTGTGTTGATGGGCTTTGTTCTAACGATTATGCATGTACAATACATGTATGCTCAATTAGCTATTTTTGACCCTGTTCTGTACCAAATTGTCCTTGCTTCTGTCAAGATCAGAGTACTTCCAGCTTAGTTAAAGGAGATTACACTACAGGCTATTGGTTCATAAGTGCTCACAAGATTATTACTGATCTGTGCTGATCGTAAGAGGCTTGGCCTTACATTCCCATGATAGTTTTTAGTCCTTATATTTTGAATACAAAAAAGTCATAGAAAGCCTGAGCAAGGATATGTTGGGACATTTACATGTTTCCCCTATCCATGAAGGATGGGGTGCAAAACTGGGGATCAATTTGCAGTTACCCATCCATTCATCTAAATTACATGTGAAAAGAGTAAGAGAACTACTTGGTTCTATGTGGAGTACAAGATGATTCCACAGAAGTGAAATCCTATGTGATACAAACCTATCCCTCTAACATCTACCATTTATTGTGGACGAGTGATTGAGATCTCCAGAGCAGGTGTTTATTATACCAAAGGACCTACAAATGTGTAATAGATCTGACAAAATATGGTTTGTTGAAGCTTTATATACACAATGGAGGTCACTTCTCAGTGGCCTGTATGATACTGAGAAGAGGAGCAAGGCTTTTACACACTTTTCAAACGGTGCCACTAGAGGGATTAAGGGAGGGTTAAAAAGTCTTTTTTTCTTCCATAGTAAATCATGTTCCCTTAGTGCTACATCTGATTCATTAGTGTTAACTAAAAAGTTTAATTTTCTCGTAAAGAGTTTCAACTCTAATAAAGTGTCTCATGTCCATATGTTTGTGGGGTACAAATTTGATATCCTTGCTAAACAAAGAAAAATAACCTTCCTGTAGTTCTACACCAAAGGGGTGAATTACCTAGAAAAATGCATCAATTGTCCCAAATTTTATTTCGGAAAGACTGAGCGGGCCTTATGGAAAAGGATGCACTAACGCAACTACGATATAAAACCCAAAAACTCTAACAGCGCATTGTATAAACATTCTGTGGCATGCCAAGGTTTTAAGAAATTTGTATTTAGTATCCTAGAGATCACTGCTATTGATGAAAGAGGAGGAACTGGGAAAACTTTTTAGAATATAGAGTTAAAATGGCAACTTAATTTAAATGCTGCCAATTTCCCAGGACTCAACAAACATTTACATTAAGCCTACACTCATGATGAAGAGTGTGATACTTTGAACACTGTCACATTTTTATAAGCTTTTTATAAGTTTCTATATTAGTTTTTTTACAAGCTTTTTTTAAAGTTGTTTCTTATAGGTTCATAGGTCCATAGGTGTTTACTAGGCTAATAACCACAAGGGCCTTTTTAAGTCTAGCCATACATCCCAAATCTCTGACAAATTCTGATACTCTTGATAAGTGTAAGCAGGGGTTTGGGAGATGAAACATTTACAAGCAGGGTACAAGCTTTATATAAGACTTTTTAAGATTGTTATAAGATTTCAGGATGAGGAATCATTATTGGTATGGCTAACATACATTTTTTTACATATTTATTTCATTTACTACTTATGTCAGTGGAGAGTACTGATTTCTTTGTTAGGAAACTGAATGACTACTGAGATCACATTACATCTTATGCTTCTACCAGTTTTCCACGGCAACTGACTTTTGATTGGTTCCATAAAGTCATGTGACAACTGAACCACAGTTATAAAACAACTCTATTATGTAATGGATAACTAGTTCTGATGAAGTCCTACCAATAAGGAAGAAAGCGCTTAACTTTTAATGTTTTTTTTTAAACATAAGTTTCTTGAACAAATTAAAGCTATTCTTTTTGTTTTAATATGTTCCTTGATGGTCATTTGTTTCTTAACTTCAACTGAGTGATTTATCAAGAGTGGGAGAATACTAGGTGAGCATTTTTGATTTATTTGGTTGTTAACTGATTTTTGCTGCATGGGCACACGCTACTTCTTGTGGTTATCACAAACCTTCCTTTTATTGGCAAGGTTCTTGAAAAAGTAATGTATTTACAGTTGGAATTATACTTGAGAAATAATATCAATGATCCATGCCATTCCAGTTTTCTTGCATGACATAGTACTGAAATGGCCCCTTTACAGTCTAATAATATTAAGGTAAAGGATTACTGACATTTCTCTTTTCTAGTCCTTGTCGATTCCTTGTCAGCATCTGACTACAGTGGACCTTTCCATCTTATTGTACCAGGTAGAGCATTAATGCAGTATCACTGGTGCATACTTGGGCCATTTTACCTCCTCCTTCTCAAAATGAGTGTGCAGAGTAGTTTCTGGGTTTAACTCCTCCTTAATCTTTTTTGATGTGATATTCCACAGTTTTCCATACTTGATTTACAGTAATTCATGATGCCCACACTTTCATTGGGAGGCATTATTTGAATTAGATGTCTGCAATACCACTGTTCTATATCAGCCAGTAACAATTTAGGCAGTGATTTCAAGTGCATCCACTCCTGGGTTGTTGATAACCTGCAAGACCTCAACACCTCTCATTATGTTTGCAATGATAATTCACATAACTTTTAGGGACGTTCTAGTTCAGTTTTCCCCCCAGTATCCCTTGTATTGTAATTCCTATCACAGATATAAGACTTAAGTATGACCATTGATGATAAGCTGATATTAAAGCACTGGATTGCAGTTTTCAAATTGTCATGCTTCCATTTTAGGAACATCACTGTAATCAAGCATTTCATTTATTCTTTAGATCATCTTCATGTGGCACATACCCTAATATCCTCCCTTGGGATAATTTCTAATATGCTTTATTTGAGACTTCCAAGTGATCTCTTGCAGCCTGAGAAAAATGATGCAATCCAGCAACTCAGTGTTGTTTCTAAGAAACACTGTATTTTGCAAGTCCTGGATAGATTGCACTTTCTTCAAATCAAGTAGGGTGTCATCTATAGAATTCTAATACTGGGTTACTTAGACCTACATGGTTTAGCTTCTTCTTGTATGCAGGATCTTAAAGTTATGTTATTGGCTGGCCTAATCTGTACATTTAGTCACTCAGGAGTTCGTATTGGTTTTGCTTGTACAGCATAAATCCTGTGGGGTTCAGGCATTTGCTCACCAAGGACAACATCTCTGGAAATAACTAACTAGATGTCTGGCTGACAGCACCCCCCCCCATGGGGGGGTGACTTCAAGAATTCCCTGGAAATATATTTATTTGACTTAACTTATGGCTGGCCTGGTTGCTTGCTTTTACAGAAGTTTTCTCAGTAAGACAATGGTTTATCATATTTAGTTTTTTATTTAATTCTGTTTAATGGCAGTCTTTTATTGATTTGCTGTTATAATTTCCATTTCATGCTGTCTTTCATTATTGTATTTATATTGATTTGTACAGTGTTGAAGCTGTATAAATTGACTATGAACCCTCCTCCATTCACAGTTATTGTTATTGATTAGGAACCCTCCACATTTAACAGTTACTACTATTACAACTCACTGGTGCTAGGGCCTGTTCTAACAAGTATGAATCAGAATTCAGGAGACTAGGCAGTGTAGTTTTTCATGTCTCAGTTTAAGCACTTCCCTAATCACACTGCATTTCATTTTAAAACTAACTAAATGCTAAGCTCGACATTTTCTTGTCATTTCCTAGGATGCACATCTCTACCCCCTCAATCCTTTCTTTTAAGCTTAACTCAGCCTAACTCAAAGTGGAATAGGAAACTTTTCGCTTAGTAAAAAGAAAAGGTATTGATTAGAAGTGAGCAGTGTCTGAATTATCTCATATGGCAGTGCCTTTGATTGCCTTTTAGTCACAAATTGGAGATGCTATGATTTGAAGATTTCTGATGATGTGAAATTAAATTGTACTGGGGGGGGGCTTTAACATTATTCTAACCAAAGGAGGTGCTGTATGCTTTGAAAAAAGCAATACCTATGTTTGCAACATGCATTCCACATCTTAATATTTTAATATTCAATGGCTTTAGCGTTCAGCCTCTGCCAAAGGTATTTATGTGCTAGGTACTTACCCACTCATCTGATCACTCTCAAGAGCTGGGTCACTATTCATGTGTTATTTCATCTTACAGTGGCATTTGAGCATGTACTCCATAATACAGACAACTCCAGCATTAGGCTGAAAGGACGCACTAATGAATAGTTACAAGTTATAAATTTGTTACATCCTACAGATCTCAATTAATTTGCACAGCTTCTGCTTTCAAACACATTACAACTGGAAAAATTCACACTTAAAAGAGGTACTGGAGTCTACTGGGACTTAAAAAGTTAATAGCAACTCTCATAACAATGTAATGTTTTTTCACTGTGTTCCACTGTTTAAACACACAGTGCCAAAGTATGTGTAATGCACTGAGGGTAATGTGTATGAAGAAGGGAAGAATATTTTCCTTTCTATGTGATGGTTTGTAAACATCATGATTGATATCAGAGGGCTTATTTGGTCATCTCATATCAGTATAGGATATAGAATCATACCTTGCCTTGAGACCATATACAGTGCTTTATGAAAACATGTACATTAAGAAAATGTTGAGTTTAACTGGAAGCTGTGAAAACTGATGATGCTGTTTTTATAATGGTAAAGAAATAGAGTAGGTGATGTACAGGTGCATTGATTATTATGGGAATATCAACAGTTGTTACTTGGGTTTGGGTTAATAACATGTGCTGTCACACACTGCAGTTATTCTATCACTTTTTGATGAAACACTACAGGACTTGGTGACATAATCATAGTCTGATACGCTTTTAGCTCTGCTAATTATAATTAGAGATCTATTTTCATTCAGACATCAGAAATCTTATTAACTGCTGTTAATCAGCTTGCTAATTCTGCGACCCTTTTTCACAATTTCAGAAAATGTGCTAGCCGTAATTTTCTTACAAGTAACAACAAATAATGCACTGATATATGCAGGAGTAGAAGTTCTGTGAATTTGTACATCCATACAAAACTACTGCTAACACTGCGAAACAAAAACTACCCCATTAACTATGAGTAATTGGGTATTATGAAACTGCGCAGAGAATACAAATCTATACAGTTATGCTAACTTTACATATTCAAGAATATGCATTTCTTTGACATTTGTCTACTAGAGAGTTGAACTAACTTAAATGGACCTTTTTCTGTCATGGTCAAAGTATACAGCAAAATAAACATTATACAATATGAAATGCATTATGCTTGTAAAACAGTAATATAAGAATATGTATGTGTGTGTGTATATATATATATATATATATATGTATATATATATATATATATATATATATATATATATATATATATATATACAGATACACACACACACACACACACACACACACACACACACACACACACACACACACATAAAATACCGGAATAAAGTTTTAGTTCAGTGAACATGTAGCTCTGTCATGTGCAAAGGCAACTCTTAGCAGAAACTTATAAATCTTCATACTTCAGGTGTTGTAGCAGAGGTGGAAGGGATCTCACTTTTCACAGGCTGTTACATTTTCAGTATGGAATTACCTGTTCAGAAAACTGGACTTGTTCTCTGGGGTATAGAGACTGTTTTTGTTATTTGCCCAGCTATGGATGAAGCTCAGATAGGGAGTACACTAATAATCCAAAAATAACTGAGTCATGTAGGACTTACCTAAGGCCAGTACATTCTGCATCACATTGTCAGCCACTGATTACAAGTGTTACATACCAGAGATAGCTGTTTAAAAAAGCTTACATTTTTTAAGCCCACTGTATTTTACATTAGCTTTCTTTTAACTTGACAGATGTTCCTGAAGGTATTCAGAAGTATGTATTGACATTCTCAATACTGACTGTCACACTGCCGGCCCAGCTGTCAGAAATTTTGTAAATAATTCTATATCATGTGTGAATATTTGATATGATTTATACAGAAGTGCGTGTAAAGTACTGAGCTAATATGTAACCACGGGATGCCCTGTTGGAATAGAACAGGAATGTACCTGCATTATTGTGACTGTTAAGATGTACATGTTTAATGGAAACTAGAACACAGGAGGTTAACTTGAAAAAATTCAGAGAAAATAGTTGAAATTATTTTTTTTTTATAATTACTGGGCCATAAACAGAAGATGTTATCTCTCAGTTTCAGTGCAGTACCAGACATAATGTCTAGAACTGGAAATGTTTTGTATTGTCTTAAAAGAGAAGTAATTACTAGGTTTGAGATGTAGAAGCGCTTTATTGTTTTATGATTTCCAGGGTCTGCAAACATCTGAGAGATATGTGCTTTTCACAGAGATATGCTAAATTCTGTTAGTTTTTGACAATGGGGGTTTAGCTTGGGAACTGAAAGCCAGGTGACAAAAGTGATGTCATCCAAGCTAACCCAGCAGTAATATGTGATATTAATTTAAGAACTCTCTCAGAGAGAGACAGGGCATTTTGTATTTTGTCTTTGACCTAACAAGAACATTCACTCATCACCACATCTGCAATTGCCTTGCTGTAACTAAGTTTTTAGGGCATTGTAACTCTTTTAGATTCAGATAAGAATATATTAAAGTGTAGCTTAGATGTTTTCTTTATTTATTTGCAACTGTCCTGCAATGTTGTTTTTAAATATTTCCTGTGATTTTGAACTCTGATGTAGCTGTTTAGTTACTGAGTATTGTCTTGTTCTTTTATTATTTATTATTAATTATATTTAAACCTTTTTAACTGTGGCTGGTCTGTTTAGAATATTTAAGCTCTTAGAGTACTTGCATATCTATTTGGTGACACTGTACAGGCCCTCCTAAACAGCCTTGCTCTTGGTCAAACTACCATTTGGATTAATAGTAACATTACACATTAGGACTGGACACCCTTTTTAAGGGTCTCAAAGTAGCTGATCAGTAGTGTCTGGTGGCAGTTGGAATTACCTTATAGTCTGGGTAGAAGGGGGCATAGCTGGTAAACCTGTGCCAGCCTTTCCCAGGTGTGAGTTTGTGTTTGTGTATAAATCAAATCTCAAAGAGTGTGCGTGTCAGATACTTCGGCAGGGACACAAAGCACTGGTTGGACAGAGAGGGTGCTGGAGATCTTGGTTTAGCCACTCAGCTGAGATCTCAACCGTATAGCTGTGCCAGTGGGGAGTCTTATTGGGGTTCTGGAAAAAGAGGGAGAAACCAGCCACAGTCTGACTGTGATCTCTGTATGCTCTTAAGGGAAATTGCACTTTACTGTGTGTGTGTACTTGTCATCCTCCCAGTGTGTACATTCCCCACTGTTGCCAGTGGTGAGGACCGAGGGTCTTTGATTACTGGGCCAGTGCTGCAGCATCACATATTAATTGGTTGACAGTGGTGGGATAGCCACATCACATATTAATTGGCTTGTAGTGGTGTGGATATTGAATTCCTGTAGCATGTGAACAGTAGTCTCTAAGAAAGGTGTTTGTACTGTCAATCAGCCACACAGTGAACATTTAGAATTCCATATCACAATTGTTTTATTTTATTATTTTTTTTTTGTTAGCTTAGTTAGTCAGGGAGAGCAGGCAAGCATGTCAGCAGAAGAGTATGGCAAGCTGAGAAGGAGCCAGTTGGCTGAGATGTGCCAGGCTAAAATACTGGTGCATGCCAACCTAAGGCAGAAATGATTGTAGCCTTGGGCACAGCTACATCCCAGACCAACAATCAGGTGGACAACCAGGCTGGCCTTGGAGATGTACAGCTTTCAGAAAATGGACAGTTCAACCTTTCCAAAGAGGACTTAAAAATCCATCTGGAGTTAAAGAGACTTGAACTGGAGCCCAAACGGTTGGAAATATAATCAGCAGAGAGAGACTGCCACAACATTCTAGTCACTGGAGACACCATCATGAGAAACACTGATTTCCCTCCCACCAAGCTGAGTAAGGAGAAAGTTATGGTCAGCTGCTTATCAGGGGCTAGGATCTGTCACATTACTTATGCACTCAGGTCATTGGACCACAGTTACCAATATGACTCAGTCGTAGTTCATGTGGTAGTAAATGACCTGAGACGTACCTCCCTAGACTATATGAAGAGAGATATCATAGAACTCTCGGAATATGCGTCTCAGGATAGTATCAGCCTAGCACTGAGCAGCATTTTACCTTCTGCAAAGATGATGCCACAATACGAACAAAAGATGATTGACTTTAATAATTGGTTTAGTTTCTGGTGTCATTCTAAGGGGGTGCAATATTTGTCAGCATGGAAGGGGATGGTCAACAGACCATGCTGTTTTGCCAGGGATGGTCTGCACCTCTCTCCTCTAGGCTTTCTAATATTAGCTAAAACATTGTCTTCCCCCATAGTGCCATTTTTAGGCAATGACAAACTGAAAGTACTTCCGACATAGCAAATCAAAACCAAGAAAATCTAAAGGTATTACTGCCCAATGTTAGGAGCCTAAACAAAAAACTCCACTCCCTGGAAGCTCTTTTTACCCTAGAGAGTGCTGATGTCTGTGTGGTCTCTGAGACATGGTTTAAAGTCTTGGAGAGCACACCAACAGTGCAAGATTATAATGCCTTCCACACATTTAGACCAACTACTTCACAAGCAGGGACTAAAAGTGGAGGTGTCTCTGTTTATATCAAAAATAAATATACTTCAAGGCTGGTCAAACAGGACAATGCAATTGAGCTGCTCCATGTTCAAATCACCATAGGTAAAATCCAATATCACTTTCTTGCAAGCTATAGGTCCCCCTCTATGACCCAGGAAACCCATACCATGTGTTTAAACTTATTAGAAACACTAACCAACCAACCCAATACCATATTCATGGGTGACTTTAATTACCCCACTATTGACTGGGAATCCAATATGACATCAAACGTTCATGCACAGAGATTCCTGGATTTTGTAAATACAAATTCCCTGGACCAGATAGTCAGTACACCAACCAGGGGTGCAACCATACTGGATCTGGTCCTCACTAATTTGGGAGAGTGCTGCACACCCTCTACTGTAATGCATTCCCTGGTAAGGTCATACCACAAAATGGTCTCCCTTGAAGTAAAAATAAAACCTGGACCCCCAGCTCAACCGGGAATATTCAGGAATTATTCTAAGGCTAACCTGCTGTTAAGCAGTTAATAAGATTTCAAGCCCCTAGAAACCCTGAGAACACTTCTGCCTATGCAGAACTGTTCACAGAAACCCTGTACAAGCATGTTAATAGCTGCATAAAGGCAGCTGTACTCACCACAAAGAGGTGCAGAACTAACTAAAAAAAAAGCCATCCTGGTGGAATCACAAAATCAATCGGATGTATAACAGGAGGAAGAAAATCATGGCAAAAATTAGGAGGTGCAGCACCCAGAAGAATAAAAGCATTCTCATCAAACTTAACAAAGAATTCAGAAAACAAATAAAGTCTACCAAAGCCAAATTTGAGGTATGCTTGATTTCCCAGGCCAAGGACAACCACAAAGCATTCTTTAGCTATGTCAAAAACCTCAAAGGTAATACACAATTGTGTGCAGACCTCATTGTAAATGGAGCCACCTATACTGAGCCAGAAGATGTGGCAAACCTCCTGGCTGATAAATTCAGCTCCAACTTTACGCCTCTCACCCCCTCAACCTTCCCTCTGAAAATATCATCAAATATACCTCCCCCTACTATCACTAGGGAACAGGTCCTTAATGCTCTCTTTAAGACCAAGAACACTGCATCAATGGGCCCAGACAATATCCCAGGATGCCTTCTAAATAGCATGAAACATGCCCTATCAGGGCCTCTGGAACTACTATTTAAATCTAGCCTCGAAACAGGCTTCGTGCCTCATGAATGGAGAAGCGCAACAGCCATCCCTCTGCACAAAGGTGGGCCATCTACAGACCCTGGAAACTACAGACCTATAAGTCTCAATAGTCTTATATGTAAAGCCATGGAAAGAATTATCATGGAGATGATTAATAGACATATAGTAAACCTCCAGACACTGGACCCACCCCAGTTTGGTTTCATCAAAGGGAGATCATGCCTACTCAACCTGGTGGACTTATTTGAGAAGTTACCAAAGCAATGGATGAGGGCAAAATCATTCACACTGCCTACCTTGACCTAGCCAAGGCATGTGACACAATACCCTGCTCAGGCATTGTTGACAAACTCAAGAGGTTAGGTACAAACCTGTATTCCACCCAGTGGATCACCAACTGGCTCATAGACAGAATCCAGGAAGGTAGAATTGGGGAGTCCACCTCTACAAAGAGGTCAGTCACAAGTAGAGTCCCTCAGGGATCAGTCCTTGGACAGCTCCTTTTTGGCATTTACTTCTCAGAAGTCAAGGCCAATGTCAGTGGTCTCTGGCTGACTAAATTTGCAGATGATTGCAAATTTGCAGCTGTTGTTGAATCTCACACTGATACAAATGTTCTCCAAGAGGGGCTGACACAGACAAATAACTGGTATGAGGGCCATGGACTAAAACTAAATGCCAAGAAATGCATAATAGCATCCCTTGGGAAGTCATCCATTCCTGGCAATGATCATATTGGCAACATAGCCCTTAGAGCTGACCCAGTAGTCAGGGACTTAGGGACACATGTAGATAGTAATCTAGCCTTTGATCATCACGTGTCTACTGTAGTGAGGAAATCATTCTATGTTGTGCAACTTATAAACAAAGGTATGGCATCTAAGTCCAAGGAAGTCATTGTTCCACTGTATTCTGCATTCATCAGACCTATCATTTAGTACAATGCCCCTTTGGTATGTACCTAACTAGGCATATCCAACAACTAGAATGTCTACAGAGGTTCCTCACTAAAGGAATACAGGGCATAAGTAATATGTCCTATGCTGACCGCCTCAAGGCCCTATCCCTGTATTCTGTCTCCTACAGGCTTTTGAGGGGAGATATATGCCTGGCATACAGGGCATTATCATACCCCACTCTGATGGACCTCCTACATATCCACAAAACAAACAGTACCAGAATTACCCATTCTAAAGACTTAAACCTTGCCTGTGATATAAATAGGACCTGCGGGAGAGATAGGTATGTATCCCAGAGACTACCCAGTCTATGGAACAGGCTCCCAATCCATGTGAAGCAGAGTTCCTCCCTACCTCAATTCAAGTGCAATGTGGACAATTGAATGGGAAACCAGAAATTCATCCCTGGTTTGGCACCTATGTCTCTGATGCAAACAGGTAACCTGTACATGGTTCCTCTCCCAGGCCCATGCTTACCACTTATCAAGGGTATCAGAACTTTTCAGAGATTTGAGATGCATGGCTGGGCTTAAAAAAGCCCTTGTGGTCATTAGCCAAGTAAACACATATGAACCTATAAGAAATAAATGTAATTAGAAGCAGCAGAGACACTGATATGCCTGGAAGCTGAAGAAAATGAGTGGTAGAGGCAACATGAAAAGGAGATGCTGACTCTTCACCAGGGTCATGGAGGTAATGGGTAAGGGAGTAACTGAACCCCTGAAGCAACAAAGGTCAGTAAATTTCTTCCACAATGTACAGAGGAGGATAATTTTGGTAGTTTCATTCATATGTTTGAAAGGTTATGTAAACAGTATAATGTTAACCAAGGGCTCTTGGTACGGTTCCTGACCCCCTTACTCCATAGTAAAGCTGTAACTGTTATTTCTAAATTGTCTGATACTGATTGCTTAAATTATAATACAGTCAAAAATTGTTTGTTAGAATGTTTTAAGTTAACATCTGAAGCTTATAGGAAAACATTTTGTGAGCATAGACACAAAGCAGATAGTGTGTGTGACTATATTTCTAAACTTAGCACTTATTTTCATAGGTGGGTGAGTGGCTGTCACGTTACCACTTTTGAAGGGCTTGCAGACCTTTTGGTGAGGGAACAA
This sequence comes from Protopterus annectens, assembly GCF_019279795.1. NCBI lineage: Eukaryota > Metazoa > Chordata > Ceratodontiformes > Protopteridae > Protopterus > Protopterus annectens. Next base: position 1,594,592,016 of record NC_056741.1, on the reverse strand, counting down.
GCCCTTAGCCCATTGTCTGAGGACATGAGAATCTGGTTAGCTGATAGGCAATGCAATACTGCGGATGAGTTGGGGGAAAAGGGAGACCTATACCTAGCAAGCAGGGCATCACTGCACAGAAAAGGGACACCAAATGCTGCTCATGGGTCTAAGGGAATCCATGGTGGGCAGCCCAGACTGCCACAACAGAATCCACCAGTAGTAGAGGAAGCCACTAGTCAGGTATAAATGCAGGACCAAGGGTTAAATGTTTTAAATGCAACCAGCCATGTAACACATAGATGTCCACTGAGGCAAGGTGAGGAACAAAAGGTGGGAGAGTCAGTAAGTGGGAATGTCAGAATGCCAGCAGAAAGTTGGCTCGAGACAACAAGAGTACCAAACTACCACAAGAGGTTATATTGTATCTTAGTGGATGGGCAAGAGGCCACTGCTAAGGGAGACACAGCCTCTGACCTAACCATTGTGAAGCCTGCAATGGTTAAAGAGGAACATTACTTGCTTGGGCAGTCTACTCCAGTCAGAACTTTAGGGGGGACCCCATTACAAATACCTTTGGCTAGGGTACACCTTGACTGGGAGGGTGGAAAAGGAAGCAAGCAAGTAGGTGTGTTTGAGGATATCCCTGCAGATGTCCTGATAGGAAATGATTCTGGTAATGCAGTACCTTGTGTGCATGCAGTGACATGTAGTCAGGCTTGGAGACAAGCATGTGGGTCTGGTAGCCTGGGGGAGACCAAGACAGACTGCACACGTGCAGCCAGGACTGGTGACATGGTTACTTCAGGGAAGGAGCTACCCTGTAGCAGTGAGACTAAAGGTGAGCCACAGCTGCTTGTGAGTACTGATGTTCCCTTGGACAGAGTGGCTACAAGGGGAGAGGTGAGTAGTAGTACCCAGGCTGACAGTGAGGCACCACTGTCAGAGGATGCCAGACTTCCTGTGGAAGGGGAGCTGGGAAGGTTTGCAAACAGAGAGAGTTAAGACAGGCTCAGCTCTCAGACCTTACATTACAAGGCCTGAGGGAGGTAGCCAGTGAGGCGCCTGATTCTCAAGGAAAGGGGGAATCTGTATACTGGTACAAAGGGTTTCTGTATAGAGAGTGGACTTCCGAGGGAGGGCTGGAGGGTGAGAGAATACAGCAGTTGGCAGTGCACAGAGCCCACTGTCTGGCACTTCTAGTCATAGCCCATGATATTCCCTTTGCAGGTCATATGGGCATAAAACGTACAAAGAGATGTACTGTGCAGAACTTTTATTAGCCTCAGATTTCCAGAGATGTAACAGGGTACTGCAGGATCTGTGAGCAGTGCCAAAAGGTAGGCAAGGCAGGAGACAATGCCAAAGCTGCTTTGATGCTTTTGCCTGTGGTTGAGGAGCCATTTTAGAGGATAGCTATGGATATTGTGGGGCCTCTGAGTACCCCAAGTTTCACAGGGAAGTATATCCTAGTGGTAGTAGATTATACTACCAGATACCCTGAGGCAGTGGCATTGTCCTCCATTGAGGCAGAAAAGGTGACAAATACTTTGTTAGATATTTTCAGCACGGTAGGTTTTCCAAAAGAAATACTGATTGACAGAGGTGCCAATTTCACATTAGACTTGCTGGCTTCTCTGTGGAAGCACTGTGAGGTGAAGCACCTAAAGACCACCCCCTACCATCCAGACTAATGGTTTTGTTGAGGTTAAACTCTACACTCAAGGCCATGCTACAGGCATTTGCAGACCAGTTCAAGATTGAGTGGGACTAATATTTTCCCCATCTATTGCTTGCTTACAGAGAGATTCCCCAGGAATCCACAGGTATTCACCCTTTGAGTTGCTGTATGGGCATAGGAGTGAGGGGACCTCTAGATTTGATTCATAATGAGTGGGAGGATGAGTGTGAATCCCACAAGGGGTCTGTTGTGGCAAATGTCCTACAGGATAAGGCTCAGGGAACTCATGGGCTTGGCCAAGGAGAACCTGCAGAAACCCAACATCAGAAAAAGATCTGGTATGACAGGAATGCTTGAGCTAGAGAGTATGCTGTAGGGCAGCAGGTTATGGTTCTTATTCCTGTCAGACACAACAAGCTGCAGGCAGCTTGGGAGGGACTCTTTGAGGTGGTAAGGAAGGTCAGTGATGTTAACTAAATGGTAGAACTGCTAGGCAGGATACAGGGGCATAAATGAAACCTTACCATGATAGGGAGGCCCTTGTGCTGAGTATTTGCAGTGGATGACAGGAGGAGTCTGAGGGAGATCTGGTGACTAATCTCCACAGTGAGGCTCGGACTGACACCTCGGTTGAAGGAGTAGCAATGTCCCCGCAGCTATCCCCTACCCAGGTTCGAGAAATCTGAGTAGTCTTACAGGAGTTTGGGGGCATGTTCACTGTGAAGCCAGGGTTTACCCACCTGGTGCAGCATCATGTGGATATAGGATCCCAAAAGATGAGGGAGGAGATACAGGAAATGTTGGAACTAGGGGTAATCCAGGAGTTCAGCAGTCAATGGACTTCCCCAGCAGTGATGGTACCAAAGAAGGATGGCAGCACCATGTTCTATCTGAACTACAAGAAATTAAATAGTCACACAGAGTCAGATGTTTACCTTGGGCCTAGGACAGAAAAAGCCCTAGAACAGCTAAGTATCTTACCACTAATGATCTTACCAAGGGTTACTGGCAGGTGCCCTTGACTACCAGTGCTAGAGAGAGGTCAGCCTTTGTGACTCCTTTTGGCTTGTATGAGTTCACAAAGATGCCCTTTGGGATGAAAACTGCCCCAGTAACTTTCTACAGGCTGATAGATCATATCCTAGCAGGACCAGGAGATTTTGCCCTTGCTTACTTAGATGATATTGCCTCATCTACAGCCATTCCTGGCAAGAGCACCTTCAGCATGTCAGGGAGGTGCTGGGCAGACTACAGAGGGCAGGGTTGACCATTAAGTCCAGTAAGTGTCAGGTGGGTATGGCTGAGGTCTCCTACCTGAGATATAGAGTGGGTAGTGATAAAATCAGGCCAGTACCTGCCAAAGTAGAAACCATTAAGGCATGGCCTACCCCTGCTACCAAAAAGCAGGTGAGGACATTCTTAGGGACAGCAGGGTACTACAAAAAGTTTGTCACCAATTATAGTACCATAACTGCTCCCCTCACAGACCTGGCAAGGAAAAACAAGCCAGACAGGGTAGTGTGGACCCTAGCATGTGAGCAGGCATTCTAGAAGCTTAAAGGAATTTTAGGAGGACCCCCTGTGTTAGCCAGTCCAGATTACAGCAGACAATTTATTTTGCAGGTGGATGCTTCAAACCATGGGGTGGAGGCTATACTCAGCCAGATCTCCTCAGAGGAAGACGATTACACAGTGGTATATCTCAGTCATAGGCTCCAACCCAGGGAGGAAGGTTATGCAGCTGTAGAAAAGCAATGTCTAGCCATAGTGTGGGCACTGCAAAAAATTCAGCCTTATGTGTATGGAAGGAAATTCACTGTAGGTACAGACCACAGTCCCTTAACATGGCAACATTGAGCCAGCCAGCAAAAATGTCAAGTTACTAAGATGGAGCCTAGGGTTGCAAGCATATGATATGACAGTGCAGCACCACAGTAGGGTTAGCAATGCCAATGCAGATGGGCTCTCAAGACAGGGAATGGGGTGAGGTATTCCCAGATAGTCAACCCTGTCAAAAAGAGTTTCTCAAGGGTCACCTGCAAAATTAGCTTCAGTTTTCAAGGGGGGGAGGGGGGAATGTCACACTGCCAGCCCAGCTATTTGGAATTCTGTAAATAATTATCTGTCATTTATTTGTGAATATTGATATGATTTATAAAGTGTGTGTAAAGTACTGAGCTAAAATGTAACCACAGCTTGCCCTATTGGAATAGAACAGGAATGTACCTGCACTATTGTGACTGTTTAGATGTATATTTTTAAATGGAAACTAGAACACAGGAGGTTAACTTAAACAAAAATTCAGAGAAAATAGTTGAAATTAATTTTTTTTATAATTACTAGGCCATAAACAGAAGATGTTATCTCTCAGTTTCAGTGCAGTACCAGACACAATGTCTAGAGCTGGAATTTTTTTGTATTGTCTTGAAAGAGAAGTAATTACTAGGTTTGAGATGTAGAAGTGTTTTATTGTTTTACGACTTCCAGGATCTGCAAACATCTGAGAGATATGTATTTTCCACAAAGAGATGCTAAATTCTGTTTCTGACAATGGGGGTTTAGCTTGGGAACTGAAAGCCAGGTGACACAAAGTGATGTAATCCAAGCTAACCTAGCAGTAATATTAGATATTAATTTAAGAACTCTCTCAGAGAGAGAGAGAGAGACAGGGCATTTTGTATTTTGTATTTGACCTAACAAGAACATCCACTCATCACCATATCTGCACTTGTAAGTAAATTTTAGGTCATAGTAACTCTTTTAGATTCAGATAAGAATATAGTAAAGTATAGCTTAGATGTTTTCTTTATTTATTTGAGACTGTCCTGCAATGTTGTTTTAAATATTTACAAGGATTTTGAACTCTGATGTAACTGTTTGCTTACTGAGTATTGTCTTGTTCTTTTATTATTTATTATTAAATATATTTAAACTGTTTAATTGTGGTTGGTCTGTTTAGAGATATTTAAGCTCTTAGAGTACTTACATATCTATTTGGTGACACGGTATGGGCTCTTTGATTACTGGGCCACTTCAAGGGCGTCACACTGACCATGGATACCTGCAATGTTGTTTTAAATATTTACAGTGATTTTGAACTCTGATGTAACTGTTTGCTTACTGAGTATTGTCTTGTTCTTTTATTATTTATTATTAAATATATTTAAACTGTTTAATTGTGGTTGGTCTGTTTAGAGATATTTAAGCTCTTAGCGTACTTACATATCTATTTGGTGACACGGTATGGGCTCCTTGATTACTGGACCACTTCAAGGGCGTCACACTGACCATGGATACAAATGCGTATACAGTGACTTCTGGAAATGGACCACTTACCACTGACAGTGTTGCATGAATTAAGCAATACTGTCTACAGAAAGTTGTAAACAATTAACAGATATTGAAGCCAATAAATATGTAACTTTACATTTGAGAGACTGATTTTAGCAATAATGGAAAGTACTGTTTTCCTCATATTTACTTTTATGAAGTTGTTACTATGTGTCTTAATGAAGGAATTTCTAATGCTTTTGGCTACCTGCTGAATGGATATTTTATGAAGTGATTATTGTAATTTTAACCATTACTGAAAAACAAATGCTAGTTTAGTTAATCAAACAGCCAAACTTAAGGGGTAATCTTACAAGAAGTGCATAAAAATGAAAATGGACTAAGAGAGATAGACTCAAGAATTTGAACTGCAAGACGACCATAGGAGAGTAGTGGTGGTTTCAGTGTCATGGACTTAAAGGTCTTATGTGTTTGTAAACGTTTATATCTATCAAGGTGCATGTATATCCAAGAAATGACAGCAGGATCATGGAAATGTTAAGGTTGTAAAGCCGCAGAATGAAGGCATGTATTTTGAGACTGTGATAGTTTAGGCCCAGCATAAGTTGACAGGTTAAGGTGGGGATGCAGGTCTTAGAGTTTTGGGCCCAGTTGGGTAATTTTAGTATGGCTCTATTTTTGCTGGGCCTGTGAAACAGAACTGACAGGGCAAAGCTTAAATTATAATTAAAACAAAACAGAAGCAAAATCACCAAAGGAAAAAATATGAAAATGAAATAAAAACGGTTAAGCGGGCAGCATATATCACATAAAAACTTTATTACAAAAACAAAACTAGAAATAAAATTAAATAAAAGATGAGCGCTTTCGCATCAAAAACTAGATGCTTCATGCTAAAGATAGTGACATGTATAATTCTTTCAATTTATTGACGAAAGAGTTTATAGAAAGGGACTATAACCAAACAGAGGTATCTTTAGCACAGAATGATGCCATATCTCTTAGGAGAACTAGGACCAGACCCTTTTTTTACAAAAGGTCAGAAGAATCTATGTGTACTGAAACCCAAGCAGGTGACAATCTGAGGATGTGCCTGACTTATTCCAATGATCTTAAGTCGATTTGTGATATAATAAGGCGACATTGGAATGTTTTTGGAGTTGATCAGAAGTGTAAGACTGTTTTAGGTACACTGCCTTTTTTCTCTGTTAGAAATAGTAAAACTCTAAAGGACAGGCTAGGTTATAAGAAACTGACCTCTGAACCTGTGCGTTCTCATAATGCTAATAAGATTGGGACATTTCACTGTCACGGATGTAGCATGTGTAATTTTATTAAAACTGACAATCAGTTTTTTCATTCTGATACATCCCGCATGTTTTATTTTAATAGATATGCTGGCTGTGGTTCTTCCAATCTTGTATATCTGGATGTGTGTGATGTCTGCCACTCATTTTATGTTGGCAAGACTAATCGGTGCCTCAGAGACCGTATTAGTGAGCATCTCTATTCTATTAGTAAATATGTTGACAACAATGCTTTATCTAAACATGCAATGCAGGAAGGGGCTGAGCCTTGTTTTAAGTTTATGGTGCTTGAACTTGACTATGTCAGCCCTAGAGAGGGTGATATCAGTAGTCATTCTGAGTGCGCTGAGATTAAATGGTTGTTTATTCTACAGGCCACTAGGGGCAAAGGATTGAATGATTTTATACCTGTAAAACCTGTGCTTAAGTCATGTGGCCTAAGGTGTGTGTGTTGTGTCTTTCAGCTTTTCCTGGTTAGGGCTCGCCACAGCGGAACTCCGGTCCGCTAATGATTGGTAGTTGATTTTTACGTGCCGAGTTACCAGCCTTGACGCACAACCTTCAACGAAGGTACGCCCATTCACGCATGTCTCCACGCAGAAGACGCTCTAGCTGAGAATCGAAGCAGACAGCGTCTTACTGTGAGGCGACAACACTACCGCAGCACCACCACTGCTAGTGCTTAAGGTAAGGCCTTAAATGCTCTGTTTGTTTTAATGCTATAGATCTGATGAAGCATCTAGTTTTTGATGTGAAAGTGCTCATCTTTTATTTATTTTATTTATAGTTTTGTTTTTATAATAATGTTTTTATATGACATATGCTGCCTGCCTGACCATTTTTATTTCATTTTTTAAATTATAATTACTATTTGCAGTTTTGCTGCCCACTAAGGACGGATTTGTCTCCTGTACATATGCTGTTTTTTGTTTGAAAAAAGGCATTTGCATTTCAGAAAAACAAAAAAAGCACACCAGGTATGATTTTCAGAATTCTGAGTCAGGGCAGAAGCAAGCAATATAGAAAATTATTACATAAGATTTCAGTTTTTACCTCATTTAAGGATAAAATGTCACATATAACATGTAGCTAATAGAGAGAAATATATCTATAAATAGACAGAGACACACACACAGAGAGATATAGACTGACTTGTGATATTTAAAAAGTATATGCAATGAATCTTGTTAGATATGATGACATACACTGATATGCAGATGATATTAAAGGCAATACATACTGTGTAATTTAAAGTACAATAGCTATTCAAGTGTGTTATATTTGATTGTGGTTATTTATGTTATTTGATTTATATAGGTCATGGGTTGAATTCATAAAAATTTACAGCATAATGCTAAGTGATTTTGTGCAATGATTGGCTATGCACATAGGGTCTGTAATTCAGAAAATCAGCCAACACAACATGGCCAGCAAAAATAACATGGCTGGATGTATTATATACTAATGACATGTTAGGCATGTTGTGAGCTTCCTAGTTGAAGTTATCGGTAAGATGTTATTGTTCCGCATGTTGCCCATTTGTTCAACATTATGAGAGGCAGTGTTCCACAGTCAATATAGATTGTTGTGCTATAATTAACCATGTGAATGTTGGAGTTACTGTTGAGCATATACTCTCAGCAGGAAAAAAAAGGATGAAGGACTGCCATGTTTCACACCTTAAACTATGATGGGAACAAAAATAATACATTACCTATATTTTATTATATTGGGTTCCATCTTGCAAATGGCATTAATTTTGTGCCCCTTGCACAAAGGATGTGACACAGGAGAGCTGGTTTGGGCACCAAATATCTGTCATTTTTTCCTGAGATCTTTTAATGTGACACAAGTATAACAAGAGAAGGTGAGAGTAGTATTCCTTTTAGAGTACAGAGATGGTGTGAGGGCCATCTGAGATTTTTCTAGAATTCTCCATAAGCATTACAGGTGGAGGCTGCTGAAGGAAGGTTATACTGGGTCACAGTATAAGCTTGATGCCTGGAATAATTTGGCCAAGGCTGTCCCACATGATAGTTACATCCCCTGCATAATGGAACAGAACTGTAACCACTACAGTGACATGTCACCTCAGGCCTGATGGGATGTTGAAATTAAGGCACAAGCTCCACCTCAGTACTTGTAAGTCTGACATAATTTACCTTTCCATACAATATGCCAATGCATGGTATTATACACATTTTCACTCTGCTATTTCTTTAACTCCAAGCCCTGAAGAGAATGAAAGGAAGTTGGAGATGCACTGGGACAGACTAGAGTGCTACAGTAAGTATGGCTGCCATTGTGAAAAATGAACCCACTTGTGTAATGACAGCTGTAGCAATTAAAAGGGTCTATATCACTTTGTCGAATCACTATTTAGCAAACACCTCTTCATTGAACAACTGTTCACTGAAAACACTAAGCATCAAACTAACTTTTCAGTGAAAACTTTCCTAGGGCAAACTGTTGGTAGTTCACCTTAGTGATCGTAATACAAAAACAAAAAACTGAACACCTACTCCACACACACACACACACACACACACACACACACATACACTAACTAAATTTACCAACTCCGAGATTGCACTACAGTGGGGAAAAGAGCAAATTCCATATTTTGGCCAACCATCACTTTGCCCTATTAAAGTTTTCACGGAAAAGTCAGTTCGCCGATTAGTGTTTTCGATGAATAGTTGTTCGACGAAGAGGCATTCACCAAATAGTGACTCAACAAAGTGATAGGGCCCCAATTAAAATTAGTGGCAGACAGATTTGTTATATCTATATATTATATATTTGTTTTATATATATATATATATATATATATATATATATATAGATATAGATAGCAGATTTGTTGGAGCTTTTCTCCCCAGGCCTCCGCTGAAAAGGGGCTCTTCAGCTCAGTTGGACAATTCTGGTCAACAAATGGTAAAATAAATAAATAAATAAAATAGCATTTATACAGCAGGAATACATCAGTCAGTACTGACATACCTCACCAGAAGCAGTATGGCTGTGCATTGTTAGTGTTGTTTCTGCATGCCACATGAATCATGTTACATCTGAATGCATTAAGATGGGTATGGGTTCAGTCACCCCTCCCCCCAAAAATATCCTGTTGTCATGACATAATTTTACACAGGTATCTCACTAATGCCATTGTATGTCTACAAGGTCCATACAAATGTCTTAGCCATAATTGTGACTTAGCTGGACATTTCAAAATATAGAGTACATGTCTCTCTCTGTGTGTCACCTATGCCTGACATTTTATTGAGTTATTAGCAAACTTCTCTTGTATACCTACAATTGCATTATTGTCAAAAATGCAATAGTGTCATTGGGCACAAGCACAGATATGCTGTCCTGAGGAATCACTCCCACAGTTATCATGCTGTTATGTCGGACTGCAAGTGATTATGGCCCCCACAACCCCAAAAGATTATTACACAGACTAAATGTTTGAAAGAATAACTGTATAGGTCCTACTATTAAAAAAATATTTTCAGTCACAGTATTATGAGTCTGAGCATAGTTCCAAATGTAATTACAAATTGTTTTTGTATGTCTTTTTCCCCACCCTCTTTGTCACTTTTCTCTTTTATACACAAGTTTTTTTGTCATTCCATTTGTGTTACAATTATATGTAACAGCACAGAGAGCTGGACTGACCACACAGTCATAGCCTGTCATCCCCTGCAAGTGGCAGCAGCAGCACTGCTTCCACCCCCCTCCACCAACAGAGGTAACCCAGCACATCTGTGTCCCAGTCTGCCAGAGTTGCATCCACGCCACCTATACAACCTGCACCATCTGCGTCAGGTTAACCTACATGGGAGGATGGTATAGTGTTACCTACTTGTAGCAACATAAGTGGAGGCGGCAGTTCTGCTACCTGTCAGGAGCTGGAAAAGCTTGTGGGGGTAGGGTATAGGGCAGAGATGGTCACTGCCCATATCTGCTGCATACAGACTATGCTTCAGCAACATATTGAGTCTCTTTCCTGCCCAACTTTCTGCAGATCCTGATGGAGAACCAGAGATGATGGCTCCCAGGGAGAGGAATAATTGCCCACTGTGTCAAAGCTGGCAGAGACAGTCCTGTCCGCAAAGCCAATGTTCATGTTGCTTGCCCTCTTATTGTCTGATGACTCCATCACCATTTTGTTACCCCCTCACCCAGTCTGGCTTCTGGGCCTTCCCCTATGGCTTACCCTTCCTTTATCACCTATCTTTTATTTCCCTGACTTACTTCCTTCACTTTCCCTTTACAGTATTAAAATAAAAAGGACACCTGTCTCACAAAGAAAAAAACAAAAAACAAAAAAACAAAATACTCCTGCCCATACCTCTCAGCTTCACAGACCTTTAAGGTAAACATGACTTGACTACAATAGTATTTCATAAAATATTTAGAATTTTGACACATCGTTGAGTTCAGTCATTAAATCACTACATGTGTTGGTGTAATACCCACTTGATTGCAGAGTTAATCCCTTGAGAGTTATGGCTCCTATCCTACCTTCATCCTGCTCATTTCTGTATTTGTTCACCTTTTACTCTAACTGCAAACTACTTTGATGGTCCAGTGTACTCATAATTATTCTTACTGTGTCACTGCACTAGTTGTGGGTTTCAAATCCTGTGGGAGCAGCATACTGTTTTACAATGTGTGGTCTGCAGTCTACATGGATGTCACAGTTCTGTGATATATGTGTATGTGTTATGACTATTTTTTCAGTGAAATCTTCAATGGTTCCCCTGCTATTGCACTGATATAGTCATCTTAGTGGGAAGGCCATGTGTTCCATTCTCTTGAGGCATATGTTTCTCTTCATCATTCTGCACATGTGCTTCATTTTCCTGAAGTTTGTGTTTCATGTCCACTTTCAGTCTGACTGCTGCACTGGCTTATCTTGCTAAGTAAATGGTGAATATACTGGATTGTGGACTGAAGTGATAGCTTGACTTCCCTCATGATGCCATACATTCTTTTTTCATGACAGTCATGGTAGAGTACAGATTCACTGTTCACACTATTTATGTGCCAGGACTGATGCAGATTGGTTGTTACTTTATTGTATCCTACCTCTCCTGTCTTGTTTACATATTCTTCTACATTCGTATTATCATGCCTTCTCTTATACTTTTTTAACAATTTTTATTCGGCAACTCCCTTTGCACTATTTTTTGCCCATCTCTGTGGATTCTGTTGGTGTAGTATAAAATCTATCCTCATCCAATGGCCGTACTCCCCTTCCATAGCAAGTATGTTTGTATATAGCTTTACATTACACATTCTATACCTGTGCATGCATACTCTCATTGAATGCTAGGCATGCTTGAGCACTGTCAATGTTTACCTCAGCTGCTTGTACTTTAGTGTACATGCAAAGTAGTTTACAATGATGTGGCCACAGGTTTGTACTGTATTAGTGATGTTAAGCACTTCATCCTCTAAACTGGCCTATCCATAATGGATAAGTAATAAGCCTCAGGGCTCATTGCACATGCAGTATCAACAGTGTTGGCTTGGCCATGATTGCGGCCTCGACATTTAGGAATACCTGAGCACATTGCATTATGTTGACGATTGTCTGTAATTGCAGGGAAGACTAATTTCTAGATGCTTTTTAAGGTATATCTCAAAATTTTTCTGGAAGTAACTTGAAAGAAATTTGTTGGCTCTACTAATGAAAAGACTTTAACTGGGATATATAGATGGTTTGTGCATTGCCCAGGGCAAATTAGCTTGGTAGTGGTCATGTAGCAGGTGTGAGTGGCTCTCTGGAATAGATATCAAGGCTATGCATAGTATGCAATATTTGACAATGAATGCGTAATGGCATGTAATTGAGAAACCTCATTCAAATGAGCCAGACAGATAATGCAAGTGAAAGGAGACCAGGAAAATCCCCACAACAAAGGCTGCAGGCTGTGTTCCTGCAGGTGCTCAGGGAGGATTACAACTGTGCAAATGTGCACATGCATTCTGATAAAGTGCCCCAGATGTTTAGCCAGAAAAGTGGTATTGCTAATGACCTGAATGACACCAGTAATTAGGGTGGCAGATATTCACTCACAAGTGACACTGATCCGATCACACCAAGGTCTGTGTAGTCTAACTTGAGTTGGCCTGCCATAATATCATAAGAATTACAAGCTTAAGTCTAAAGACTATTTATGCCATTGCTAACAGTCACCTTCCTGATGTACTTCTCACTTCCAGAAGAGCCAAGCAGGTAATGCCATGAATTAACTGGTGGATACCCACCCAATCATCGTGGTTTGTCTTGAAAGATGTGACGGTGTTACTGTGCCCAACCATCTCACATATGTACCTCCTCAGTGCCACGGCAGTTGGACATCTACCGATGTACTTGAATACATCATACTCGCAGTTGCCATACTTCAGGCCACTGTACATTCGGTGTATGTCTTGAAAACTGTTGAGTGCCCTCACTATTTCCACAATGAAGTGAAAAGGAGCTCTCTTTTCCTACCTCACTGACCTGCACATTTAGGTTAATTCTGAGTGTAACACCAAGATCAGGGGCAGTTCTGGAGTCATTGCAGAACCTGACATTCCCCATGTCTTTATCCCATGCTGGGTATACACACGTCAAAGACAGTGCATATATCTGATACTGTGTGAAATGGGGCCATAGGTAGAGCCAATTTGTGAGTCTCAGCTACAGGATGTCTATTATGCACTGGTGAGGTTGTGTGTTAGCCTGTACTCTACAGAGGTCTCTGTAATAGGGGATATGGGAGACCCTTTCCCACTGATATTAACAGGGCCACTTTGTCATCAAATTGTGCCACTTGCATGTGACCAGTATCAAATGCCACATGTGCACTGCTAACATAAGCTCCATGTTGCCCTGTTGTGCTGGATGTTCTACATGAATTTCTAAAAGCTGAAACATATATAAAATTATTGCCAGCCCCACATGAATGCTTCTATAAAGCCATGTGGCATGCATACTGCTACACATTAAAATGACACTACAGAATAAGATGATATGTGCATGTTGATGTGTACAGTGTTGCATTTTCAGAAGTGCCCTGGAAGGACATATATGCAAGCTGGCCTCTGTCAATGCCTCATACCAGTAGGTGAGTGTAAATGCTAGAGCTTTGTGTGCTGTAGTATGCTATAATATTTATTACTATCCTTCTACTTCCTAGAGGCAGACAGATGCTTGGCACCAGACTATTACCAACAATCCAAGCTACACTTGCATGAGGTGTCACTTACCCTGGCCTTATGACCTTATAAGTGAGCTGCTTCTGTGTTGTTGGTACACTTCCCCTGGTTGACCTGTCTGTTGCAGTGTGTCATGATTTTTCCTTTGCATTGAATATAATATAGCTAACACTTTAGCACAACTGTTGTAGAGACTTTTATGATAATCCTTTGCACACAGTACTCACATCCTGTACCAGTCCCTGCCACTTCATATTTCCAATAATGCTTGTCTTCAGCACCCTTGCCAAGGAGTGCATGTAGTGTGTGTATGGAGGACCTGCAGTAGCACTTAATTCTATTGGCTGCTGAGCTTTTCAAGGTGCTGCCTCTCTTGTTTGGAGCAAAACACATTAGTAGGTGAGTGTGAATGCTGTGTTGTGGGATCCATACTGTGATGCCCATGCCCTGGCCCAGCAATCAAGGAGCCTCAATCCTCACCACTAACACCAGTGTCTCATATAGAAGGAAAGGATAACAAATACACACAGTAAAATGCAATTTACCTTAAGAGTACACAGAGATCATAGTCAGTCTGGGGCTGGTCACTCTGTTGCTCTCCAGGTCCCCAATAAGACTCCCCACTGGCACAAGTATAGGGTCCAGATCTCAGCCTAGTGCGCAAGCTAAAACATATAGCACCCTCTCTGTCCAACCAGTGGTTTGTGTCCCTGCCCAAGTAGCTGAAACACACACATGCACATGCACGCACACGCACACACAAGCACACACACTTTGAGATAAGCATTTTTTACAACCGCACAGTCACTCCTGGGAAAGGCTGGCACAGGTTCTCCAGCTTTGCCCCTTTTACCCAGACTATATGGTAGAAATCACTGCCACCACCCAGCTAATATTTATCAGCTACCCAAAGGCCCTTAAAAGGGTGTCCAATTATTACTGTGCAATACTATTATCCAAATGGTAAGTGCAACTAAACTGTCAAGGCTTATTAGAGTGACTTGGTACAGGATCACTATATACATGCAATGTACTCTAGAGCTTAAATTATCTCTACAAAAACAATCACAGTTGAAAGGTTTTTAAATATTTAATAAATACGTTTTACTACACAGTGCTAGTCAAGAGTTCAGAGATCACACAGAAATACTTAAAATAATTCAGCAGTACAGTTCTAACATCACAGAAAAACACTTAGTCTAATCTTTCTAGTTTCTAGCTATTTCTAAGAGAAAACACAAGTCTAAGATAAACTTGCATATAGAGCAAGACAGTGCTGTGAGTTGGATGGTCAAGACAAAAAGGCTTAATGCTCTCTGATTCTCTCTGTTTTTAAAATCACATTCCTGGTTCACATTACATCATTCTTCACACTTCCCTGGATTCCAATTACATCATTCTTCACACTTCCCTGGGTTCCCAGACTAACAAACTACATTTACATTCTTCACCTCTGGGCAGAAACCAGAGCGATAAAGGACATTTATGCATGCAAATTATGGTCATTAACTCTGGCCTTAAAACAATAGCAAGAATTCCTTCATCTAGACTGGCCAGAGATGACTTTAGATCAAAGGGTCACAACATGTTCACAACATTGGTGAGCAGAGTGCACTGTTGTTACATTTTTGTAACAGCATTTTTTCCATTTAAGACAACAAGCCTGTGGCTTACATTAATGTTTACAAATGACAGAATTATCTATACAATTCTATCTGGCTAGGCTGGCAGCCTTCACCTATCTTCACCCAATTTTCACACATACTGGTATGACCATGGCCTTCATCCAAAGCACCTGGTTAATAGCTGCAGTCAGTGCTATGCATATGACCCATAAACCCCACACCCCTTGTGGCAAGTAATTGCCACAGTTTTCTATTTACATGGTTTGATGCCACAGAGCAATGATACTGTGTCATGCCATTGTGATGGGCTCCCGCTTACACACAAATTATGACATCTGCTTCACTCTCCCTGACATCCACCACAAGGTTTGTAACCATTGCTGTGGTAACAAAGGAGGAGTCCTTATCTCTGTGAAGCTTCACATGCTACAATGTTTTACTCTAATTCCTTGAAATATTGGTTGTATGGTTGAAAGCAGTGTTGCACAAAATTGCACTAACAATTTCTGTCACACTAACAGTGTGGAGCTAGCATGATCATTACACTAATGAATCCAGACTGCAGAAAGTGCTACATACATGTGGGTCAAGCCATGCATCTCACAGTGAGCATGAAGTGTGTGATCTTTGGGTTCAAGTATATGGCACATGAATGGTTATAGCACTGTGGTGCACCACTGTGCTGCATAACATGATTCACAAAAGTGCATCCTTGTGCATTGGTGTACAGTATAGTTCCTTGGAAGTGCCTACAAAGTGGCCATGGCAACCTCAGTCAGTGAGTGAAGAAAGCTTTTTGCATGGTGTGTCAGAGACAGCAGGATTTTCTAGTTCTTCCTGCAGAGAGAGAGAGACTTTAAGGAGCACCTGCTGGACAAGTATGATGGCCCTTTGAAGAAGGGGGATTTTTTTGGCAGACTGAGCCAGCTGTTGAGTGATACCAGTTGCATCACCCATAAAGGAAAGCAATGTCATCATTATTATGATGACCTGTGGTGGTGTGAAACTGATCTGCCTGGACAGAGGAGGAGGTTGAGGACAGAGACAGAAATATACTGTGAGTATTTATTTTCAGTGTTACCATTGTAATTTATGTCTATTTAACAATACGTACTTTGTTTTACAGCCACAGAGGAGCATTACCTTAACATGGTTGGCTGCTGGAAAAGATGGGATCACCATTCCTGGAAGTGGGATGTTTATGATTTTCTGTATCAGCAGATGGATGATCACCCTGTTGAAGTTAACCTGGAGGGATCACTGGTGCCCTCCATATCTGCTTCTTTGAAGGAGATCTCCTCTCCTGAAGGTGAACTGGAGGAGTCTCCAGTGGTCTCCCAGAGTCAGCTACAGAGACTAGTCACCGTGGAGGTTTACTGGCAATTGAATGCAGTGTGGAATACCTTGAGGTGCAAAAGGAGGAATCAGTCATTCAGCATTCCCCATCTCTTAGACCTCCAAGGAAAAAAAATTGATCCATAATACTGGCCACTGAGGTTAGTTTTTTTCTCCCTCTCTGCTAACATGACATCCAGCCATGCCAAAGAATCCTCCTTAGTTTCTTCCTGATGTGTTCTTTCCCTTGTGTTTCATTCCTGATTCCTTGTTTGCTGTCTAGCCGGCCCTAACACCAGCTGTCCTTCCTGAATATGTGTCCATCCACTGTCCTCCACACCTTTGTGTAAACTACCCATCTGTGCCTGTGTTTCATGTTTAGTTCTCTATCTGTAACTCATCCACAGCAGTCCCTCAGTACTTTCTCCACCTACATGTCTTTTATGGTACTTACCAAAGAGGGTTCTATTCCATCCAAAATACTTCCCACCATTTATGCCTTATGGTTACCCTTCTATTTTACCTCTGCGTGAAGATCTCCTCTTCCTTGCTTTTCTATCTAACTCACATATGCAAAACAGGGTTGGCACTACAGAGTGTGCATCCATGTTAGTATTTCTCTTGACCACTGTACTGGCGTTCTTGATGCAGTCAGCTAAGAGTTGCAGCTCTATGTCATTGCATTGTGCATCTGAGTATGCATTGAGTCTGCCATGCTAGCTAGCCTTAGCTGTGATGTCCCTCACATCAGACATGTCTGCAGCTGTAATGTTGCTCCTACTCTGATGGGATAGCTACGCATCCCATTACTGCTGTGCTTCTGTTGTCTCAGTTACTCCCTTCCTCAGTAGGCAGCTGGTATGTACCCCAAATATTACATTTCTGGTGAGCTCCCCACTGTTTCATGTAGCCGTGTCCTTGAGCTCTTCTTTGAATCCTTGCTTTTGTCTCTAATAGCTATTAAGTAGTTATGAATCTTATATGAGTTCTACTTTATTAATAGCAATTGGTATACTAAAAGTACAAAATGCATAACAGACTGATATAAATGTAAAAAATAAACTGGGAATAAAATAAGTACATTGAGGATGAGTTACATATAAAATATATTAAAATATGACTATAACTGGAACAGTGTGTATTTACAACTTGACTGCAACTGTTGGACAGCAACCTGTCTTTTTCCTCAAATATAAGTATACAAAGCAACTGGGCTGTACTCTCACTTTTGCTAAGTGGTATGCTCCTTTTAGGCCTGACTGGGATGCTGCCCCTTTGGAAGAAGGAGCATGATCATAAATGTTTTATTTGACAGTATGTGTGGGATTTTATGGTTGCTTGATGAGCTACTGCCAGGGAGTAAAGTGTATTAAAATGTTCAGAGCAGGGCACCTTTGAAACTAGCTCATCTGGCCTGCTGCCTGAGAAGTATAATACGTTGCCTTAATTTATAATTTGCATGGTAATGCTGCCTTGAAGTATTTGTATGTTGTTTTCAAGGGTCAGAATGTGGTCAAAATAGGCTCCTGGTTTTTCTTAAAGCATATTCTTTCCAGTGTAGCATAATCTAGGTCTATTACATGCTAGCCATTGTTTTGAACAAATCATTCAATGTATTCTTCCCTTCAGCTTTCAGTTCAGTTCTATGCTGTAGGGGCATCCACCCAAGTCCAGGGCCCCCTATTTCCCCAACAATCAACACCTCACACAAACACTCAACAAACGTAAATAAACTAATAAATTTTCATCTAAATGTGCATGTGTAATAAAATTCCTTGTCTACACAGTGGGATTAAATCAGATAATCCTGATATTCTAGTCAGATGTGGATAAAATGAACTATAGCCTCAGAAGAAATTTTGCCACCTGGTTAAAGTTTACCAAGCCTTTACTGCACAAAAAATGGGGTGGCATTGCACTTTTCTGCCTAAAGAACCTTCATCTTTCTATATAACATAAGTCATTTTCATTTTTCTCAAAATCAGAAATTCTGATTAACAGCGCCAAGTCTAGTTGCATAACATCCCACTATATCCTACCCTCTAGTGGCTCAAACTCTAGCATATTTAAGGAAATGCTGATCTGGTTGTCCTCCAATATACCACTTGAAACCATCATCCTAAGCAATGTAAACATTGATTGGTTTTCCAAAATACTCCCAAATCAACCTCCCTGTATTAAGTTATTTTCACTTTCACTCAATCAACTCTGCTACTAGATACATTAAATACACATTCTCATCCATATTAGACTGGATCCTAATAAACAAAATAACAGCAGACATTCCTAGATGCTCTAAGTGACCACCATCCAATATTTGCTATCTCTTCCCTACTATAATACAGCAGGTTTGTCAGGAACATTTCTGACTTCAACAAAGATTCATTCTGACTTACAAGGGGAGCATACTAAAGCTCCTCTCACTAGATGAAACCAGCCACCACTTTAACAATACTTTTTTAAACATCCTAATTTCTCATGCCCCACTCAGGCACAAAAAGTCTAATCTACCTCAGCCCCCAGACTCACTTTACCTACCAAACAATGCATGTTCTTACAAGGTAAAGCAAAGAACACCTGGAAAAAGAGTAAGATAGCAACTATCTACCAGCATCACTATCAACTTTGTAATAAAACCAACACCCAAATGTTTGTTTTTCTTTCAGCTTTTCCCAGTTAGGGGTTGCCACATCAGAACTCTGGGCCGCTAATGATTGGCAGTAGATTTTTATGGTGCCGAGGTGCCAGCATGATGCCTAACCTTCAACGAAGGCACGTCCATTCACGCATGTCTTTAGAATGCCACTCGACCGCAGGGAGGACATGCAGACCCCACACAAAAGATGATCCAGCAGAGAATCAAACTGGAGAACCTCATGCTGTGAGGCGACAACACTACTGCTGCACCACTGTGGCTTAAAACCAACACCCAAATAAATTTAGAAAAAAAAATATTTCCTCTCTCAAGAGAACCACCACACCAAATCTCCCAAAGTATTCTACTCTACCATTTCTAAACTCTTAAACCCAAGCAAACCCTCACAACTTAACCCTCTACCTACTGAATCTGACTTTAGTGTAGCTTGTGCCTTCAGCACACTTTATCAGTGCTGCTGCCCACTCTCACGTGCCATACTGAAAACATCCTTGACTTCAAACCAGTCCCCATTAAACAGTATTTAAAAAAACTGAAAGTCACCACCACAGTATCGAGATACCCCCGCACAGAATATCTAAAACTAACAGATGAGAGCTTAACTTGCTCTGTCTGTACCCTAATTAGCAGATCAATCCATGAAGAATACATCGGCTCAATTTAGAAAATAATTCTCCATCCTCTCACTATACAAATGTTGCCCCATCCTCTGATATATTTAATTTCAGACCCATCACTATTCTATCACCCCTCTTAAAATCTGAGAATTTAATTCACTCACAACTGCCTGCTTTTCTTATCAATGACAATCTCTGCTCTCACCATGCAAACATGGCTTCTGGTCCTCTCACAGCCCCAACACAGCTCTCCTCTCATTTGTCAACAGTGTAAATACCCTTAGGAAAAGACATCTATAATGATCCTAAATATTCCTTGACCTCTGTAACATCTTTGACACTCACTCATACCCCCTTCACCTTCACACATACTCCAAGATAGGCTTGTCAGTCATAGCCATTATGTGGTTCATATCTTCCCTTCACCATAGAACTGTGTAAGATGGTTACAAGTCTTTTACACATTCCTCCCAGTCTTAGTTGATATCCCCCAAGGATTTATCCTCGGCCCACTTCTCTTCAATATATTCATCAACAGTCTCCCCACTGCACTAACCAACTTCACTCAGATCCTGTAAGCAGATGACTCCACTATCATTTGTCCAGTTTCTTCTATCTCTGAACTTCAAAATGCCACTCAGCATTGCTTCACATCTGTGAAAACCTGGCTTCTGGAATCTAATCTAGTCCTGAACCTCAAAAAAAAAAATAAACTTAAGCTCTTTACACCTTAACAAGTGCCAACACTGCTCAACCCACTTACTCTTCATCTGATGGCACAATAATTGAACTAGTTCGCCAAACTAAACTACCTGAAATCACTATTGACGAACACCTAAATTTGATCTACATATTCATCTAGTAACTCATAAGACCAACAAAACAATGTTTGTGCAAACATTACAGTACTGAAGTCGCTGATAAGCATTGGAAACATGAGCCAAAAGGCATTATAGAGAATAATGAACTTTACATCACATAGGATTACCCACTACCAACAGTTCAAAAAATATATGCAAGAAAACCAGCTACAATAACCCATGAAAAGAAGACAAACACCACTGACCATTGAAATTGCTACACCCAGCGATTGTGGTGTCTTATGTACAGAGATGCAAAGCCATAAAATACCAGGATTTTCATGCAGAAATGAGGGCAATGTGGAAGAAGGATACCCAGACAATTCCAATTGTAATAGGTGCAATGGGAATCATATAAAAGAATTTACAGTTTTATTTAGGAATGCTCCGTCGATCCCAAAACTGCTTGATAAAGCATAGAAGGCCACTGCTACTGCTGCCTACCTTACCCCTTCCCTAACATACATCTCTGCATAACAAGATGTTCATCGTGCATACAGCTGCAGTCCTCACAGATGGGTTCTCCTGCCGTTAGGCGGGTCCTCGGTCGGCCGAATTCCAAAGTCTAGGTCCGGCGTCGGTTGTCGTCGCTTCTTCCCTGACGTCAGTGCGACAGGGGTATAAAAGAACCAGCCGATGCCATTTTCTTCGGTCTTTCTTGCCACGCGGTGTCCGAAGCAGAAGCAGTTCGCAAGTGCCGGTCGGCCAGCTCCTGAGATTACAAAAATTTGGAAACCGAAGTCTTCTTAAAAGCTAAGTACCCCGTTGGGGAACCTTTTCTTGCCTCAGGCCGATGTCAGACAAAGTTAATAATTGTATTTCTTGTGGGAAGCAAATACCGCATAAGGATTTCCATTCCCTCTGTATACCTTGTTTAGGCCCTGACCATGAGGTCTCGGCCTGCTGCTTTTGTGCTACATTCAACAAACGCACTATTAAGCGTCGGGCGGAGTTCGCCCAGCATTATTTTGGAAAAGCATTTAACTATACTATGTCGTCAGATACTCCGACTCGGGTTTTGTCTAAAAAATGAAAAGACAAGGACCGACACGCGAGGTCTGCGGCCTCTACCGTACATGTGGTCCGGTTCTCAGTGAGGCGCCTACGCAGCCCCTGCCTACCGACGACCTGCCTTTGACGGTGTCTCCTGTACCCGAGGTCGCAGGCTCCTCGGCCCACACCCCGACTACAGATACTGAAGCCACTGTCGGAGTTGAAACTCAGAATGTGGACAGGTCCACCTCCACTCAAGGTGTCTTCAGACCGTCCTCTTCTTTTTCTATCAAGGCTTTCACTAAGTCTAAAGCAACCATGCACTCTAAGAGACCAGCTGCACAGGGCCCATCTCCAGGCCCCATGCCTAAGAAACAGATGCTTAAAATGGCTGAGGATTTAATTACTCTTATCAGAGGTTCTCAGCCCCCTCCAGACAAAAGGCCTAGAGTGGAGGAAGATTCCCCCTCCTCTGATCAGGGCTCCATTATTTCAGAGCACTCTGATGATCAGGAACATTCTTACTCCCCTTTTGAAGACTCTGATGCAGAGGAGTCCATCTCTTCTGTATCCCTCCCTGAGGATTACTCATTTGGGGAAACTTTGCATACCTTAAGGGAACACTTCCACTGGGAAGGCCAGGATTATTCTGATTCTAAGAAAAGGCTCAGGGAATTTCTCTTGCTTCCTCAGCACAGGCCTTTGGCTATACCTCCTGTCTTGGACATCCTAGATGATGTTTACTCGGAGGCCTGCCTTAACCCGGACTCTCTACCTCCAGCTCCAGTTAAGCCTGACAGGTACTACAGGGTCCCTGACTCACACCAATTTCTATACAAGAGCCATGCTGCTAACCCAGAAACCATCTCACAGGGCCCCAAGGGAGTTAAGGCCTCCATTGCTAAAAATCCTTTGCCTTCCGAGAGAGATTCCAGATCCTTAGAAAGGTGGGGAAAAAAGGTATATACCTCAGCTACCTTATCTATGAGGGCCTTAAACTGTCAGTTTCATATGCTAAAATACCAACAGTTTATGTTATCACAATTGAAAAGTAAAATGTCACAACCTGAACAACCAGACTTGAAGGAGTTGCAGGACTTGATGCACAGTGCAGAACAAGTGGGTAAGCATACCTTACAATGTGGTTTTGATGCTCTAGAGGCCTCATGCAGAGCTGCTGTTACAGGATCAGTCATACGTAGGCATGCCTGGCTTAAGGAACAAGCCTTACTGATCATGTCAAAGCTAAATTACTAGACGCTCCTCTTTAAAAGGATGTACTATTTGGTGCTAATGCTGAGGAGGTATTAAGGAAAATGGAGGAAAAGGTTAAATCAATGCAAACTATGAAAGAATTTCTACAGGTTCAACCCCCACGTTTTAGTAGAAATTGGCCTTCCAAAAACTGGTCCTTTCCTGCCACAGACAGACCCCAAAGAGGCAGATACAGGTGCCCGAGGGGCAGAGGACAATCCCAAGGATCGTACAGAGGCAGACAATGGCAAGCTCCTACACAAAGAGGTGGTGAGGACAACTCGCAATCTATCAGACAGCAAACCCAATGACTTTCCACTTTGCATGCCAACCAGATCTCAAATGGCAGCCCCCTTGGGAGGAAAGCTGGCATTATTTTCAAAAAATTGGCATACTGTCACAAAGGACAAATGGATCCTGGACATTATAAACAGAGGCTACAAATTCCATTTTCACACCCTTCCAAAAATGAGAGGCATGCCAAGCCTGCCACACAATCAAAGGGCAGAGCCACAAAGGCTAATTACAGATCTCATAAACATGAAAGCTATTCAAGAGGTACCTACGCACGAACAAGGTCAAGGGTTTTATTCCAGGCTATTTCTGGTGCCAAGGAAGGGAAAAGATTGGAGACCTATTCTGGATCTATCCATCCTAAACACATTCCTACTCATACCAAAATTCAAGATGCTCACTCTACAGCAGCTTCTTCCCATGCTGGGCAAGGAGTCTTGGCTGGTAACATTGGACCTCAAGGAGGCATACCTGCATGTCCCAATCAGACAAAATCGCAGAAGATACCTCAGATTTCTTGCAGGTTCAACTCATTATCAATTCTCTGCATTGCCCTTTGGCTTATCTACTGCGCCCAGAGTATTCACGAAATGCCTGGCATCAGTAATTGCCTACTGCAGACTTCAAGGGATACAAATATATCCCTATTTGGACGACTGCCTGATCCAAGTGGACAGCAAACACATCCTTCAGAAACATCTGGCTTACATAATAATGTTATTAAACTCTCTGGGATACACAGTCAACAAAAAGAAATCAAGACTAATACCCTCTCGGAAGATAATTTTCCTGGGTGCCAACTTGGACACAAACACCCAGATGGCCTACCTCACGCCAGAAAAGCAGGGGCAACTAATCCAATACTTCAGAACACTAGCAAATTGCACCAGGCTTACTGCAAGGAAAATCCTGCAGGCTCTGGAATTCATGGCATCTTGCATCTTACTAATCCCATGTGCAAAGCTGCATTTGAGGAAACTACAATGGTACCTGAAAAACATATGGTCTCAACACAGCCACAGTTTGGAAACAATAATACCACTAATTCCATGTCTGCAAAAGGAATTTCTGTGGTGGGCCCAAGCATGCCAAACAAACACAGGTCTTCCTTTCAGCAAGCCTCAAGCAAATCAAGTCATCACAACAGATGCCTCAGACTACGCCTGGGGGGGCGTACATGACAGAACGGTGCTTTCAGGGCAAATGGTCCCAAAAAGAAAAGCACCTTCACATCAATCAAAAAGAAATGCTAGCAGTAATAAATGCTATTATAGCTTTCAAGAACTTTCTACAACCAGGTCAACTTTTGATAAGAACGGACAACACCACAGTTATGTGGTACATAAACAAGCAGGGAGGAACACATTCTTACCCCCTATGCAGACTGGCCATGTCACTTTGGAACATGGCCATGGACTTACAAATGGAACTACAAGCACAGTACTTGCTAGGCAAGGAAAACATGCTGGCAGACAACCTAAGCAGGAATATGACAGATCCACATGAATGGAAGTTGCATCCAAAAGTTTTTACAGAAATAATCCAAGAATGGGGAAGGCCAGACATAGATCTATTTGCCTCCCACAAAAATCATCAATTGACAAAATTCTGCTCAAGGATCTTCCATCAAAAGGCCTGGAGAGTGGACGCTCGCTCTTTCAGTTGGGCATCAATGACAGTTTATGCCTTCCCACCTCTTCCTCTGCTGCCCAAAGTGCTATTGAAGACCAGAACAGACAGACCAAAGATGATCCTCATTGCTCCGGACTGGCCAAGACAACACTGGTACCCACTCCTGAGGAGCCTGATGCATTCCCCACCATGGACCCTGCCTCTAATGCCTCTTCTTCTGACTCAACACAACTTCAAAACTCTTCACAGTCAACTAAAAACACTCAATCTAGCTGCATGGAAGATTCCTTAGCATCACAGCAGGCCCTACTCTCCAAGGAGGTGCAGGATGTCATTTTGGAGGCCAGAAGGCCATCAACTAGAAAAGCTTACTCCGCAAAATGGAAACGTTTTTGTACCTGGAATGAGGAAAAAGGGCTAGGACCCTGGAAAACTGAATTTACCACAAATACTACAATATTTGACTGAACTGCTAAGCAGTGATCTTTCTTTCTCCTCCATCAAAATCCATGCCTCAGCCATTTCTGCACAATACAACACTGATCCACCTTTATTCTCTCACCCTCTCTTAAGACAGTTCCTCAGAGGGGCTAAGAATTTGAGACCTCCAAGGAAACAACCAATACCTGCTTGGGATCTTAATTTAATTCTGGAAAAACTGACCCTGCCTCCTTTTGAGCCAGCTGCTTCAGCAGATTTGCAATACTTGTCCTGGAAAACAGCTTTCCTTCAGGCTATCACCTCAGCTCGTAGAGTTTCAGAATTACAGGCTCTCATGGCTGTCCAGCCTTTTATCATCTTCCATCAGGACAGAGTTTCCTTACGAACCAACCCGTCCTTTATGCCTAAAGTGGTATCCAGGGTAGCTTTAAATCAGGCCATACACTTACCTGCTTTTTATCCTAATCCTCAAAACAAAGGGGAGATATTGTTGCATTCCTTGGACATCCACAGACAACTGCGTTATTATTTGGACAGAACAAAGCCTTTCAGAAAATCAGAACAGCTCTTTGTGGCCTATGCAGTAGGAGCTCAAGGAAAGCCAATTTCCAAACAGACAATTTCAAAATGGATAGCCCACTGCATACGCTTTTGCTATTCCTTTCATGGCAAAACTGTACCTACAGGCATTAGAACTCATTCCACCAGGGCCACAGCCACCTCTGCAGCCTTCCTCAAAGGAGTTCCTACCAAGGATATCTTGGAAGCAGCCACTTGGAGTTCTGTGCATACCTTCTCCAAGCACTACAACTTACCATTATACTGTAAATCTAGAGCAGGCTTTGCCACTGCAGTCTTGCAGGGCATTTTGGCTCCTCCTAGTTACACCTAGTGCCTACCACCCCTTTCTTAGCTTTGGGATTTTACCCATCTGTGAGGACTGCAGCTGTATGCACGATGAACATAGTACAGTTTTGTACCTACCATAAATGTAGATGTTCGAGTGCTAATACAGCTGCAGTTCAGGTTTCCCTCCCTCCTTCCCCTCTAGGGGTCTTCTTTTATGGTGTATTTGCTTGCAACTACTGTTTTTTGATTATATTGCATTGCATTATTACCTAATTTTATGTATTGCCTTCCTTCTGGGGGCACCTGACATCTGGGGCAAGAAAAACTGAAGAAAATGGAGTTGGCTGGTTCTTTTATACCCCTGTCACACTGACGTCAGGGAAGAAGTGACGACAACCGACACCGGACCTAGACTTTGGAATTCGGCTGACCGAGGACCCGCCTGACGACAGGAGAACCCATCTGTGAGGACTGCAGCTGTATTAGCACTCGAACATCTACATTTATGGTAGGTACAAAACTGTACTTTTCTTTCTCAGACAATATGGAACAAGCTGGTTCAGACCATTTGAAATTTATTAAGGATATTGAACATAAACTTTTTAAGGTCTGGAACCTGCAGTTGGAAAATGTATACTTTCAAGAATGTGTGCATTATAATATCGTGCCAAAGGGCCTAAGGGCTTGATAATGCCCTAACGGTGTTGAGCAAAATTCTAGTCTCCACAAGGATATAATCAAACTGTACAATGACACAGGTATTTCTCTGTTTAAAATTAATAATTAAAGGTAATGAATGTAAAATATTATTGCTTGACAATGAACTTAGATCCGCCAATGAGCATATTAGGATGAATCTTTTTTTGCTATTATAATACAGCAATTCATTGGAATATTTTCCAAAGTAGATACGAACATGATAAAAAATAAAAAATATAAAGTTCATAAATTAGCCCAGGATAAGTACGATTATGAACATGGTAGGGCCTATCCCATTCCAGGACATGGGAGGGGTAGCAGGGCAGTGTCTTTTTCTGACAACATGAACTCAGTGAGACTAACGATTTTTCTAATGAAGGTGATGTTTTTTTTTTTTTTTAGATTGACTGGTCAGATGGTCGGAGAAAATTGCCAGCTGCCAGCTGAATTACAACCATGGTGTAAGGACTGGTTCAAAACACCAACACAGAGGGATTTATGTCAATCCCTGGGGCAAGAGCAGAGGACAGGGCAGATACAGGAATTAACTCTGTATAAATGTGGTTGTAAAATACTCACAGATTACGAAGTGGGCAATATTGAAATGGATTAATTAAGAATATTTAATCTTTCTAGTGTTGAGTTGTCTGAAACTTCCTTGTCTGTTTTTAAGAGAGGTGTTTCTTTTATTACTAGTTTTAACCTAGATGTTGTAAAAGCCTTAATGCAACTTAAGCTCTTTACTAGGAATTGCAATTTAAAATTGTATTTTGCTGACAGAAGTGCCAACACCGATTCAGTTTTTAAAGGGTTACATAGAACCAGCATTTTCATTCCATCCCTTAATCCTATGGTTGCTATTTTCAAATGTATTTGTGAAGGACAATTCAGACAGACCCACTCTAACAACAGCAAGATGGGTTATAGGTCTAATGACCCTTCAAGTGAAGAAAGAAGGTTTCTCAGGAAACTTGCCACTGATAGAAGCATCTGTATAATGAAACCCAATAAGGGTGTGGGGAGGTTATTATGGAAAGTACGACCTACTCTTCCAAAATGGATCAGCTTTTGTCTAAAGAACATACATATCAAAGGGTCAGTTTGAATGAACTTAATATTGCTTATACCAGACTTGATTTTTTCTTGTTAGACATGGAATGCAAGGTGAAATGAATCATGGGGATTGGGAATATCTAAATGTAAGAAAACCTAAAGTGTCATCCATTTATGGGATTCCCATAATACATAAAAACCCTCATGATCACTTTTAAGACCTATTGTTTCAGCCACGGGCTCAAAGACTGAACCCTTGGCTAAATTAGTGAATTACAAGTCTTTACGCAACAAAGAGAAATATATATTAAATGATTCATGGCATTTGTTAGAATTGTTAAGTACATTGGAATTTTCCTGACCTATCACTTTTATTACAGTAGATGTGGTTGATTTGTTTACTGAGATCCCTCATGAAATTGGTATGGATTGGTTTTCCTTCTGTTTATGTGACCATACTTATTTATCATCTCAAGATGCCCAATTGGTCATTACTCTGATGGAGTTGGTTTTAAACTATAATTATTTATTTTTTGAAGGGTAATTTTTTCACCAGGTTTCTGATGTTGCCAAGGGCACAGCTTGTAGACCTATCTATGTGAATATTGTACTTGCAATGTGGGAGAAAATTCATATTTTCACTCCCGAGTTTCTGTCTTTAACTCACGGCTATTTTAGATACCTGGATGACATGCTAATTTTATGGAAAGGCAGTCTAGATCAGTGGCAGTCATTTTTGGATTAATGGCAGAACTCAACCAGTTTTTTGAAGTTCATATACACCACTAGTTTGGAGAGTAGCAATTTTTTGGATATTACTATTGGTAAGAATAAACAAAGCAGGTGTTTTACATTCACCATTTATAGAAAAAAATATTCTCCAATATCTTCACTATGATAGTTGCCATCCCCTTTTCCAGAAGAGATCAGTGGTAAAAGGTGAAATGGTTAGATTATCACACCTTATTTCCAGTGATATCTCTTCTGAACACAAAGTACACTATTTGACATGTTTATTTCTGGATAGGGGTTATCCTGTAGAATTTTTAAAGAAAATCAAAACTGAGGTGGTAGCACAAAGACAGGACTTGTTTGCACCAATACTAAATAAGAATCAACATATTGGTAGTGAAGGGGTTAGAATTATTTCAGAGCAAAACATAGACTCTGTGTCCTTCATTGTTCCCTTTACTGACACTACAAACCAACACGTTGGTATAGTGAGAACGTTTTGGAATTTGGGGTTTAGTGATGAGAACAAAAATGTCCTTGGTTAGCTCCCCACTACCGTATTTTCCAAAGGGAAGAATACTAAGAGTTGTTTTGAATCCAGTGGTCAAAAGATTGTTTGGAGTCACAGCCACATGCAAAAGTGGGGTTGTTGTAAATGGTGTAAATTTATACAAGAAAGGCCATATGTTGTAATGCCTGATTATAACAAAACTATCTCTGTCCTGGGAAAGCAAATCGCATTACTACACATGTAGTATATGTGGCTTTATGTGGGACCTGTAATGTGTTTTACACTGGTAAAACCAATTGAAAATTACATGATAGGATCAGGGAACATATGTTTGACATTAAAAAAAAAACTACAAATGCAATGTATAGGCATTCTAGTATTTGTACTAATTTTAAAAGGTTTACTTTTTTTGCCCTTGATAGAGTTCAGCTGAACTCATTATGTGGTGATATAGATTCTTTTCTTTTGAGAGTAAAGAACTGTGTTGGCAGTTGAGGCTCAATGCCTCTCAGTCTCCAGGCATAAACAATGCTGCATCTGTTTCTAGTATTTTGAAAATTAAAGCTAATATTTTATAATATTTTACAAAGTATTTTATCTTAAGACTTCATTATCTATTATTATATAAATTATCTACTAGGTATCACAATTTCTTTCCTTTTTTTTCTTTTTATTGATGTGGCATTGAGTTAATTGCTTGTGCTTTTGGATTGGCTTATTGTTACTTAAAATGAATGCAAGTAACCTTGTTTGTCACTCTGATGAAGTCTTAGTTACTTAAGATGAAAGCACTAAGTCACTAAAGTTTTATATGGTATTTCTTGTGACTTGGTGGCATCCGATTTTTGTTTTATTTGTTACTCTGGAATCTTTACCAATCTACAGTCAATGGAACTCTCAAAAAGTTCATCAATCATACAACATTATTAAAAAGCTTGTCACCAGCCTTCCTAACAAAACACATCATTGGTAGCTCTTGAACAGCTAAACTGGCTCAAATTCCCCAACCTCCTCTAACTCAACCAATTAAAAATAGCGCAAAAAGTTCTCCACAATACAGAAACTTAACCCACTCTCAGAGGTCTACTGCAATAATCCCATCTTGAAATGTCCATTCATCTGAAAAATGTCTGGCAAATGTGGCTTCCTCATGCAACTCGCATGAGGACTCATATATTTTCCATGTGACAAAACAGTGGGGGACCCCCCCCACCAAAAACCTTCAAATAGGATGCAAAATCATTCCTTTTTGACACATGGCAATGTCATTGCTCCAAATCACCTGACTAGCCCATCACTCTCCTTCCATTTCTGACCACACAATAGCATACTGCTACCACCAACTATAGTATATCTCTTGTGTAGACTCGCTTCTTTTAAACTAATAATCATTAGATTGCTCCCCTGATATGTCACTGACCATTAGAATGTTCCCCTGATATATATATCACTGACCATCAGTGCTCCCCTTATATATCACTGACCATCAAAATGCTCCCCTGATATATCAGTGATCCAGCAGAATGCTCACTGTTACATCACTGACTTTCTCAAGGTCCTCATCTACTTCATATCCCAAGCATACACCTCTCTGGCCTCAGTGTACCTCTCTCTACATATGTTCTGCTACATATTCCTCACCAACTCTCATCACTCACATAACTTTGTCTCTGTGTCATCTCATAGCAAATCATCTTCTTCTCTGTCCTTATCCAAGGCTGTCCTTTCCACTACACAACAACAACAACCCCAGTCTCCCTCTTGCTCTCTCTCTCTCTCTCTCTCTCTCTCTCTCTGCATTCTTTTGCACCTGAATCAGCCCAGCCTGGGCACGCAATTATCATTACCCCCTCATTACTTCAGTGTTTAAATATTTCCAATATGGTCTTAGTATAACAATTTCCTTGAAAGTATGTGTATTGCACAATGCAACCACCAAAACTGTCTTTACATTAATTTTGTTTAAAAGATTCACTTTAATCTAGGCATTCTAGAGTGCTACCTCCAAAATATTCACTTTAATGTATGTCTGTTGCACAGTGCAGTTAAGTCATTGTTGAGCAGTTGATATGTTTCTTTTATAACTTTATAAATATTTTTGCTTTATTATATTTTCTGTACATTTTTATGATATCTTTGTAGGAGTAACCGTGGAGTTTTTCTCCCTGGGCCTACTCTGAAAAGGGATTTATTTCCCAGTCAGACTTTCACATTAAACAAATCAAAATAAATAGAAATCCTTTAGTGGAGACAAACAGCTTATATTTTGTGTTTTGTTGTTGTGGAATCATCTGTTTTATCATAAATGGTTCTCTGGGTGTGATTTTAGAGGCTGTGTCAAATGACTCAATATTTTCTACATAAAAGAGTATACTCATATGTGGTAAAAGCACAAGAAGAGAATTTAGAAAAAAAACTACGTAACTGTGATCCTTGTAGTAAGATTTGCAGTACTTCTCATATAATAAAGTTCATAGGTTCATAGGTGTTTCTGCAATATGGTCTTTGTATAACGGTTTGAGATGAAACCCTGCCATCTACCTTAATATTGAAAAAACTTTTATCTAAATAGCCCTAAAACTGCTAAATAAGGACATGTTCAAGCCCAGTGGATTGCATTAACTAGAATATTGACTGTGATCTGTGGAGTCAAATGAGTCAGTTCTGCAAATGTTGAAAATCTTAGGATGCTGTTGTCAATATTTAAACATAGAAGAGTCTACTAAAAGTCAGAGAGTTGTGAAAGTGTTTTGACTTTTTATAAATCCATGCTGTGGGCTAGTAAGCTTTGTATAGGATAGGCATATTTTACTGCACATGAACTTGTTACACTGTATCTATCTGTAGAATCTTACCTATAAGAATCTTTTCATTGTACAGTACCTACACTCCTTGTTTTGTCTAAATGAGGGAATGAACTTGCTCTTTTGTATATATTTATGAGTAATATTTTCTTAATGAGTATTTTGTAAATAATTGAATCATTACTACAAATCTCATCTATTTTCTTGACGCCAAATTCAACAAGCAGAAAACCAACTCAAGTTTTATCTGATGAATTTGTCAAACTTACTGAAAGTCAGTCGAGGGGAATGACTGTCTGACCACTGTGATTTTGTTGACTGCTAGGAAATAAACTAATAATTTATTTTTTGGTAGGAGTAAGCCCCCGTTTACCCTTCATATGGGGAACAGTAGCCTTCATACCCCTGATACTTGCTGCATGCATAATTAATTGATAAATATCTGTATCTATATATATATATATATATATATATATATATATGTGTCTCCTTCAAAGTATTGAAAGATGACATAACCGAAGACCACTTCAAGATTACATCACCAAAACCTCTAAACATCAAACAACTGGAAGAGCGAAAAGTAACCCCAGGAAGAGAACCACTTGGCCACCAGGACAACAAAGCAAACAAAACCCACCAAATGTAGAGGGGCTTCACCCCACACCTCCCAAAGTGGAGGTCTGCACCCCCTACAACCCCCCTAACTAAATATATCAATTATGAGATTCCACTACAGAAGGGAAAGGCCAAGGTTCACCTTGATGGCCAGGTGAGTCTCTTCCCAGGGTTAGTTTTTGCTATTCCCGGTGTTCAATGTTTAGGGAATTTGGCAATATTGTCTTCATAAAGTGGTTGTCGATGATGTCATCTTTCGATACTTTCAGGTAGACCCCCATATATATATAAATATATACACACACACACACACACACACACACACACACACACACACACATCTATCTATAAATATATATATATATATATATATATATATATATATATATATATATATATATATATATAAGTACTTTAAATAAGTGAAACTCTCTAATGTCGATATCTGTTTTGTTGGTACACTTTGATCTACAAAACACGTGGTCAACAGGAGTGCGAGATTGGCAAATCTTGGGGATTATACAATCGTGGAGTTAGTATATACAATTAGCAGGGTGTGGGGGGTTGCTTCTCTACAAAAACACTGGTTCTGACTCTGCATGTTCAGAGGTTATGCATGGAGCATGCACAATGACCTGTCAATGTTGCAAGTGTTGATTTTTACATGTCTACATTTCTAACTTCGACATTTTGGAGTTTGTGTATTTAAGTCATCTAATATATAGGTTACATTCAACCCACTGAGAAGTCAACTTTTCATACTGTGAAAAAACAGTACATCTGATAAAACAAATTACAGTACAGTGGGGATCAGGGAGTTTATCTTTTCCCCACTGTATTGCGATCTCGGCATTGATATAATTAGTAAGGGGGTGCAAGGGGCTTTTTCCACTGGAAAAAAAATTGTTAAACTATGTGCTTGTTTTTCAGTCTAGAGATGATCAATTAGATGTGTTTGATCACTTGCAGTTCAATAGTTTGAGTTTTTGAAGTTGTCAGAAATTCGTGTGTGTGTGTGTGTGTGTGTGTGTGTGTGTGTGTGTGTGTGTGTGTGTATATGTATATGTATATGTGTGTATATATATATATATATATATATATATATATATATATATATATATATATATATATATATATACACACACACAAGTGTGCATGTGTGTGACATCCCTACTATGGGCCAGTAATCAAGGAACCTGGATCCTCACCACTGACACTGAAGAGGGACATACACTTGGAACAAAAATGGATACACTCGGTATTTCCAGATGCAGCTGTCTGCATCAAACACAATTTCCCTTCAGAGCACACAGGGAACACACTCAGTCTGGGGTCTGGATTTCTCTAGCTGTCTCCCTCCAGGTCCCCATTAAGACTCCCCACTGGCACATCTGTAGAGCTGAGTCCTCCGCTGAGTGTCCTAGCCAAGTTCTCCACCATTCTGTCTCTCTGTGAAACCAGTGCTTTGTGTCCCTGCTCCAAGCAGCTGACATACAAACTCTTTGAGATTTGATTTTCTCACACACACACGCACACACACACACACACACACACACACACACACACACACACACACACACACACACACACACACACACACACACACACACACACACACACATACACACCTGGGAAAGGCTGACACAGATTTACTAGTTATGTCCCCTTTTGCCCAGATTATAAGGTAGTTACACCACCACCCGACAGTCCAAAGCCAGCAACTCTAAAGCTCTTGCAAAGGTACCTAATTATACTGAGTGAAATTAATATTAATGCAAATGGTAGTTTGACCAAAGGCAAGGCTTTCAGGAGTGGCCAGAGCTGTCACCAAATATACGCAAGCACTCTGAGATTAGAATGTTCTCTTAAAGACCAGCCACAAAGAAAAGCTTAAATATATTTGATAATAAATAAGAAAGAACATGAAAATATTAAATATCTATTTACAGTAAACACCAGAGTTTAATTTACAGGAAATATTAAAATAACACAGCTGAACAGATTCACACACTTACAGAAAAACAGCACTTAACTAATCTCACTATATTTTCCTAACTGATTTAAGGAATTACTATCCCTGGTCACTTACTAGAGCAAAGCAAGAGGAAGATTGTGAGTGATCCCTCTATGTCAGGTTGCAAGAAATAGACTGCTGCTGAGACTTCAGTCTCCTCTAATATTAAAAAGTATTTCTGTACAGAATGACATAATATACATCTAGCCATCTGACCTCTGGTTCCCATGCAACCCCTCATTGCTAGAAGATGTCAGGATTTTTCACATAGGTGTCAATAATATATGCACAGAGTGCCTTGTTAAGATTTGCTGCAGCTCCTGGAAATCATAAAACAATTTCAAACCTCCACCCTTTCAAAGTAGCTATTAGTTCACTCCAATAACAATGCAGGAAGCTTCCTAGTATAGATATTTGTCTCTGACTACATTCAAAACTGTGAGATAACATCTTCATGGCCTAGGTCCAGTAATTTAATTTCTTACAATTTTCAAAGTTTGCTGCAGCTGGATTGTGATCAACCTCTTCTCTTCCAATATCCTCTGTTAAAAGATATACATATAATTCAGTTACAATAATACATGTATATTTCTTTTTGACCCACCAAGGCACATTGTTGATGCATTTTTAATACAAGCGGCTTTACAAATACATTTTTCAAAACAAGCATTTGTGCAAATCAGTTTGATATACAAATGACATATAATTATTTACAAAATTTGACCTAGCTCTGCTGGTATATGGTACACATTCACTGCCCTGTTTCCCCTGACATAGCTGGCAATACCTCACATTGTCACAACATACACAGGAGATATAATGATGCCATTAGTGGATGTGACAGAAAAATCTAAGCTCAGGTTTTTGGTACTTACACTGGCTTGCATGGCATATGTCCATTACACACACACACACACTCACACACACACACGCTTGTGCACATATACATACTGACTCCATGGTCATGCCGATTCTAAGATGGGAGAAATCTCTATAAAGCAGTGAATCATTGCCAGAGCACACTTAGACATGGAACCAGCAGTCATTTACAATGGGAAACATGAAAAGTTATTGAATTTCTGAGCATGTGAAAAGTTAACTTCAAGGTTTTTTTGCAGGGAGGCAAGGCCCCCCCCCCCGTGAACCCCAGAGTGCCTCTGTTAGGTCAGGTCATTCAGTGGAGAGGATTAAGGTCAGGTCATTCAGCGGAGAGGATTGAGGTAATTATGCTCCATGAGTGATAGCCAGTTATACATTTTTTCCCTTAACTTCATACAGCTGAGCTGAAAAACAAGTCAATAGCATGACTGAAGTTCTACACATGCAAATCCTATGACGGCCACTTTCAGAACTAATGGAATTTGTACCTTTCTCCATGATTCTGCAGTTGTGGGGCTGGTATATATACATTTAGGATGTGAGGGGAGTCCCACCCATGTAGGCATACAGGGGCATCCCTGTTAAAAAATAAAAAAAAAAACATTACTTAGTTCTGTTAAAAGTGGGTGTCAGTGATTTATTTTCAGGGAAATTGTATTCACTGAAAATTATTTTCATGAGTTAACATGAATCTAAGCTGGGCTAGATTTTCTGAACAGATGTTATCTAAGTGTGGATATATGATAGTTTACTGAAGTTCTGGTCAGTTAAGACTGAGAAAGCAGTTTTACATGTGACCCAAAGTACCTCCATCATTCCAAGCTTTTCCCTTTTTATTGTTTGGAAGAGCATGTGCTGAATTTTGTGGCTACAGTACAGAATCTTAGCAGTCTTGTGTCAGATGCCATTAAACCATATTGTTTTCATCTGAGGACTATTGCCATGCTTAGACACTTGATTCCATCAAAGGGCCTTAAAATGATGGTCCATACATTGGTCTCTCATAAGTATGTGGATAAGTATTAAACTACTTGCCCTTGTGGACCATTTTTAGCCTAGCCAATTTCCCACAAAAGTGAAAATCAAACCCTCTGCCTTGTATTTGTAAGGTAAACACCTTAACCATTATGACACTCCTCATCCTGACCATCTACTTTCCCCCTGCCACTTAGACTACAATAATACCATTTACTTTTGGCTTTCTGGCATCAACCCAACTGCCGCCAGCTGGTGCAGAATTTAAATGCTAGGCTACTAATGAATACTCCCCATCATGTCTATGTCATGTCTGCATCACAAGCTCAGTGCAATCATTGTCAGTTTGTAAGGCTTTTGGTACTTATACTGGCTTGCATGGCATATGTCCAACCTATCTGAAATGTTGCCATTTCCCTACTCACACATTATTCAGTTATCAAGTTTTTATTTTTGGTGATTCCCAAGATGCAGATGGAAATACCTTGTATATGTTATTACTGGACTCCATCCCCTTGGACCTCATTGCCTTGGCAACATCACCACAGCCCTAGTTAGGGCATTTTGAAAGGACTCTGAGACCTTACTTACTGCATATAGTTTATTCAAAAATATAAAGCCTAATATCATGGCCGACATTGTATTACTTATTTTTTTTTTAAGGACAGCTGTAAGGACCCTCAATTCCTACCCCCAATTCCCACCCACCCCCAGGGGCCCTAAACTTATACTTACTAGCCACATCACTTCCTCTCCATTAATCTCAAGGTACGAAACCATTGGTCATCTTCTCCCTTTCCCACCTTCTCTAACCACTCCCTTTCTATCCTATCTCACCCTTCTCCTCCCTCCATCCACACCTTGTTTACTCCCATACCTACAACTCATCCAGCACCTAATCCATTCCAATGTATAAACTTCTCACCCCAATACGTTTCTAGCTATTACTCATTCTTTTACTTCTACAACCTTTAACCTTTGCCTATTTACTCACCTCCTATCAACACCCACTTTATCCACACCTTTTCTTCCCTAATAACCTAACCAACTCTCCTTCCCTACCAATCCTTTACAACCATGCTAACATAACATCTATACCCAGCTACCAACTAGCAAAATATCATAGATCATTACACATTAGATATAGCACACTATATCTCAAAAAGACTTTACTCCTGAACTCCAAATCCCTAAATCCAAACCTTCAAAGACAACTCCTCTCTTTAATAGATGGAGACATTTATCCAAACCCAGGCCTAACAACCATTCCTATCACTCTGCATAACCTGAACCATTCAACTTCTTATAACCTTACCAAACCTTCAAACTCACTCCTTGTAGCTCATCTCAAGATACGTAGCATTAACAACAAAGTAGCTCCACTCCATGCTCTCTTAGAAGTCTACGCTTTTGATATTCTCTGCTTAACAGAAACATGGCTAAAACCTGTTATCAAAGACAATTAAATCATCCCATCCAGATATAATATCCTGAGATTTGACCGTGTAGCCAAGAAGGGTGGGGGAGTAGCTATTCTCTTTAGATCTGGGTTACAATTAACCACATATGACTGTATTCTGCTTCTAGATTCCAATGCTGAAATTCTTATCTCCAATCTTCAGCTCAACAAAGCCAAATCTATCTATATTATCTGTAGCTATATACCTCCTGGTAATAACAATACCACCCTAGAAAACATTCTTTGCTGGCTATCTCAACACCTGCCACAAGAAACCATTATCCTAGGAGATGCAAACATTGATTGGAATTCCAATAGCAACAGCCTCCCTACCACCCACATTAACCTATATGGCTTTTCACAAACCATTACCTCTCCTACCAGGATAAACAAATCTAACAAGAAAGCAAGCATATTAGATTGGATTCTATTTACGAATCTGGAACCCTCCCTGATGATATAAGTGACCACTCACTTACCTACATCATCAGGCACAAAGCCAATGCTCCCATACCAACCACTATCAGAAATATTAGCTCAAAAAAGAACTTTAACCCTGACCTGTTCCAAAGTGAACTAAGAGATGTAACTGGTCTCCCTTAAGTTACCTCCCTCTAGAAGAAGCTGTTAAATACTTCAGTTCTAACTTCCTAGCCATACTTGACCACCATGCACCAACCCATTTGATTAGAATCAAGACCAAATCTGCCCCTTGGCTTTCTAAAGAAACCAAACATAAAATTCATCTCAGAAATAAATACTGGGCCAATTGGAGAATGACTAAGGACCCTGTAGACCAACAAAATTTTAGACAGCTAAGAAATGACACTAAGAAAGATATACTGTCAGATAAAAAAACCTACTACCTACAATTTTAGCAGACTAATCAAAACAACCCCGAAAAATTCTGGGCTAGCATTAACCAAGTACTGCATCCCAGTCAAACCACTACTCCAAATCCTCTAAATACTGACCAGGAAAATCCCATTCATACTGTCAATGCCTGTAATACTTTTTTCACTGATGCCATCCAAACACTGGCTAGCCAGCTATCCCCTAATAGTTTCACTGTTCCTTTAACACAAGCCCACCCCCTCCTTTTTCTTTCCAGCCAGTCCCAGCTACACATATTCTAACCCTCATCCAAAAACTAAAACCATGCACTCCTTCAGCTGACCAACTACCTGCTGAATATCTACAGAAATCAGCCAAGGCTATTGCCTACCCCATTTATATTCTTATCAATAGAACTATTAGTGAGGGTCACATCCCTAGCATATGGAAAGTCTCCCATATTATCCCCCTCCATAAAGGTGGAAACTCCACTGACTTCTCCAACTATCGTCCCATAGCCCTTCTTTCTCCTTTGGCAAAGATTATGGAGAAATGTATCCATAGGCAATTACTTGACAACCTAATCCAAAATAACTTACTTTCTAGTTGTCAACATGGTTTCTGACCTTCACACAGCACAACCACAGCCTTCCTTTCCTTTACTGATTACATTAACAAAAAGCGCAACCTTAATATGCTTTTCTCTGCATTATTTATCGATCTATCTAAATTTTTCGATATGGTTAATCACCAAATTCTCATAAATATCCTTAAATCCCTATCATTAGACACCCTCTCTATAAAATGGTTCCAGTCCTACTCAGGTAAAAGACAACAAGCTGTGCTTTGGCATAACACTCTTTCTTCCCTCCTGCCTGTCAACCTTGGTGTCCCTCAAGGGTCCATACTAGGACCTCTTCTTTTCTTCATATTTATCAATGACCTCCATCTAGCAATCCCTCAAGCTACATGCATACAATATGCAGATGACACCACTCTTATATGCTCTGCCACTTCCACTTCTGACCTCCACTTCCTTACCCAGAAAGTATTTAACACCGTTGAACAATGGTTCACACAGCAATGCCTTCTCTTGAACCCCCATAAAACTAAACTACTCCTTTTCAATCCTACTCTTAAGTCCTCTCCTATTGATTTTTCTGTCACATCCACTAATGGCACTATTATATCTCCTGACCCCACTACCAAACTACTACGGATCATCATTGACAATAACCTTAACTTTGACATCCACATCAACAATACCATAAAAACTGTCAATAAAAAACTTGGCTCTCTCTACAGGATTAAACACTTCATTTCACCTACTGCCAAAACAACTATTGCACACACTCATCTAATCTCTACTCTTCTCTATGCCTCACCCATTTTTACTAACCTATCTAAGAATAACCTCAACAAGATGGAAATCTCCTATAATAACATAGCCAGATTTGCTACTGGCAACCCTTTTAGAACCCACCATTGCCTTAACTTAAAGCAGCTTGAATGGCTGGAACATCAGAATCTGATTAAATACCATCAACTCACTATTGCCCATAAGACTCTTTATCAACCTTCCAAAACTCCTACTCTAACTACCCTCATAACCCCCTACAATAACCTAAAGTCCTTGCGTTCCTCTCAGAAATTTCTGGTAAACACTTCTAAATCCAAAAATAGAGCTGGTGATTCTCTCTTCTCTAATTCAGTTGGAAAATCCTGGAACCTTCTCCCCAGTGACCTGTTCTCACTTTCCCTTACTGCACTCTTCAAAAAAAGACTGAAACTTCACCTCAAAACACACTGGTTATGGCCCTGTATTAAGCCGGACTAGTTACCTACCCTAACCTAAATATCCTCTGCTTACCCTAAACTTCTCATTAACTGTTTCCATTTACCTCCTTAACAACTTATTATCTCTTTTACCTTTTCTTTCTGTTTAACTCTTCTCCTGTGGATACTTCCAAAGGGAACGCTCTTTATCATGTTATTATAAAATAAACTGTCTCCCTCTTATTTTGTACTGCACCTGTATGCTGTAGTGTTCCTACATTTTTCTCTGCTATGATTTCTGTCCTTATTGTATAGTTCTGTGTTAATCTGAAATGTCCTCTGTATATACAAAAATAGTGTCATTTTATTTGCTGTGTTTTACTGAATGTACCTTGGAGCTTATCTCCCCGGGCTTCTACTGAAAATGGACATATATCCAGTTAGACCAGCCCGGTTAACAAATGTAAAATAAATAAATTGTTTGTGATTTGTAATATGGCTAGGTTATAAGCACATGAATGAATCTATTATAAAAATTAGGAAGGCAAGGAAATGTAAAGAAAAAGCAAGGATGAAGAAGAAAGACAAATAAAAGTGATGGAAAGTTTATAAACAGAGAAAACTGATAGAATTCTGGGACTGAAGTGTGCAATACATGTATTGTTACACAGGTGTTCCTTGGTGCATGCTATGAATGAATTATAATAATATTCTGATGTCATAGAAAAAAGCTGTACTGAGCACCCTTTTCAAATGTATTCGATTAGTATGTATAATGAGAGCTGCTGCCAAGCCTGTAGTCCTGTCACCTTACATGTAACTGTCCCTGTTCCAGTGCACACTGGCTGAGAGTAAGTCCTTGCATGCTTCATGACTGCTCTCAATGCACTCCTCTCCTTGATGCACATAATAATTGTGCAACTCCCTTCATCTTACATTCCGTTCCTCAATCATCATCAACCCCCTTTCCCAATTTTCTGCATGAGGTTGAGACGTCATGTTAACTGTAGGCATATCTATATTCAGTGCCACTGTCCTACCTTCTTTAATACTCATGCCTGCCTGTTGCACGTCTTCTCTCACAGTATGCATCCACTTATTTGCTGGATGCCCTCATTTCCTCTTGCCTTCTTCCTGTCTGTCCCAAATCATCTTCACCAGATTGTCTTCTGCTTTCCTGCACATTAACCCAAACCACCACAATCTTTTCTCCTTGGCCTTTTCTGTAATTGGAGTTACTTGGCTTCTGCTATTATGTCCTCATTTCTTCTTCTGTCTCACAGTGTGCATCCTACCACGCATCTCAGGCACGTCATCACCATCACCTCTAGATTCCTCAACTTCTCTGCCTTTACTGTCCAGGTTTCTGTATCATACAGTAGTACTGGTCACACCACTGTTTTGTGCACCTTACTTTTCAGCTTCTTTGGCATTCTTCACTCATGTACTGCATCTGACACTCTCTGACTTCCATTCATCAGTACAATGTATTTAATGTATATACCCTACCCACCACTGCCATGTCCTCAATTGCACATAGGTTATAATTATAACTGCTATTCACCTTGCATTGTTTCCCAGGGTAGAAATGTGTTTTAACTGTGTTCCAGCCCATTTTCATTGCAGTTGTTGGTACACATGTATTTTAATTGTACTTGTTACCACTCTGTTTTGCAGTTCAGCATTTAATACCCACAGTTCTTAAATGGAGTGTTCAGTCCATTAAGAAATGATTTATTGATAAATGTTTGGTCAGTACTAGCTTACTAAACAGAACGTTTAAAAGATTTTTATTACACCTTACCACGAGGTTTGACAATTTCAAAATTATAAAATGATAGAATGTGTAGAGAAAGTTTCTATTACAGAATAAACTTTTTTCAAGGTTCTGTTTGATTAGCAAATATCAGTGATCTGCAGGAACTGGGTCATTGATAGACACATAGATATTAGTTTTATTTGCAACCACAATGTCCTGTCTGTGACAAACACACACACACACACACACACACACACACACACACACACACACACACACACACACACACACTTACTCAACTATATGGTTATCCCATATGTACATGCTTCTTTCTCCCCCTGAACTGATAACTTGTCAGTGAGAATCTTTGCAAAATACAACTACCCAAACAACAAATAAATTTGATCAAACAGAAATAAACACTCATAGTGACATGTATATACATTCATTGTGATGGTCCTGTTCCCACTGTAGCCCTATCGACTACAAGCTTTTTATTTCAGCTTCTTCTTTTACTGGCTCACCGTATAACAGCACCATCATTCAAAAGCAATTAGGCATGTCATTAGGGCTGCCACCTTTTCAAATGCACAAAGTGGGATATTTTTTTGCAGGTAAATGAGATTTTTCAGGACAAACCATACCCATGGTCACTACAAAGTTCTGATATTTACTTTTTCGCCAAAATAACAGCTTATTCTTGTAGCATTTCAGTTACTTTTGCTGTTTCACACAACGTTTAGGTACGTCAGATACAAAATAATTTTTTATACAACTATTAGTGAAAACTTGTGAAATAGTTTTAGGATTGTGTCGGTGTGGTTTGTTTTTATTTAAATACATTTATGATTCGTATATTGTAGGTGATGGTTTAATAAAGATGTTTCTTATTTAAAAAAGGGGCGGGAATTGAATAATTTATGTAATGTTGCTTAGGTTATATGATATATAGCAATATACGTGAAGTATAATGTTTGTTAATGTTAATTTGTTAATACAGTTTGATTACATTTGTAATGGTCTTCTTTCGGCTTTTCCTGGTCAGGGGTCACCATAGCGGAACTCCGGTCCGCTAATGATTGGTAGTTGATTTTTACGTACCGGCTTGCCAGGCCTGACGCACAACCTTCAACGAAGGTACGCCCATTCATGCATGTCTCCACGCAGAAGACGCTCTAGCTGAGAATCGAACCGGACAGCGTCTTACTGTGAGGCAACAACGCTACCGCAGCAATGTAAATTTGCCTACAGTATGTCACAAGTGATAATTCAATAAAGATTTTTTAAAAATTCTCAAGACAATTGCCATTTTTTAGCTGTTTTGCAGTTTACAACTGCTTAAATAGGACTGTGCAAAGAAGGACAGATGGTAACCCTAATACCATTCCTCTGACAAATTAACCCCTTCCCTAGAACCAACATATTTAACTTAGAGCTCCACCTAGCTATGTTCAGATCCCTTTCAGATTTTTTTTTATTTTACCCCCCCCACACACTCTAACTGTAAATCTGTCCACCAAATCTTACTGTGTTACTCACCTGACCTTAACTCGAAGAAAACTTAATTATGTCCCCCTACTGCAGTTCTATTCCAAGTAAGTTGCCTAGCATTTTGGAGAATTGCTCATTTGTACAAGGCATTAGTACATGAATAATTCAATACAGAATAATGGTATGAAGCTGATTTACATGCAGTTAAATGTTTGCATTGTATGAAGGCACTATACAGAGTGGTTCCTGTCAGATCTACACCAACCAGCAATCTGATGCACCCAGCACAGGAAATTGCAGAAAGTCTGTGATAGTTGTACTGCTGCATGTCATAGCCTGTTGTCATGCCTTCATGCCCTGGGCTGT
This sequence comes from Protopterus annectens, assembly GCF_019279795.1. NCBI lineage: Eukaryota > Metazoa > Chordata > Ceratodontiformes > Protopteridae > Protopterus > Protopterus annectens. The sequence continues at coordinate 1,594,548,017 of NC_056741.1, read as the reverse complement.
TCACCCAGCTCCACTCCCCTGATTTCAGAATTAGCTGTTAACACTTTAGGAACCAGCTGAAAACCCCAGCACCAATATTAAATGCATACAGCTGGAAATCGTACAGGCAGGCACACACCTTCTGCCTTCCACAAATTCAAGCTCCCTTGCAGTATGTAAAAAGGGTTAATGGATTCCAACCTTCATCTTTAAGAACATTTTGATAAAACAATTATATCTGACCTTATTAATGACATGATTATAAATCATGAGATAACAGTGATTCAGAAAATAACTTTGAGACAAATTAAATCATTAGCTATTATAGAAAAAACTACTTCATAATAATAACCTTACCTTTTCCTTAAAATATATGCAAATAAACTGTGCTACTATCTGTCATATCATTTTAGTACATCCTTAGGAATGAGGTTGTAAAGATCAAAGAGAAAAAAATAAGAACATTAACAGTAGCATCTTCATACAAAGGGAGAGGAAACAGTAAAACAGAAAAACTACAAAATAATTGGTCTGTCTCCACCGGTAGGCAAGATATTGGAAATTAACTGTTCAGTTACATGAATAAATTCTGTTAAGTGGCGGACATGAACATGATTTGTGAAAGGGAGTTCTTAGCTAAATAATCAGTTGTTTTTATATGACAGGATAAATAAGGCACTGGAATGGGTTTTATCAGCTGATATATTTTATTTGGATTTGAGCAATGCCAAGGATGTCTCTGATATGACTCGCTGCTAGAAAGATTATACAATTTAAAAAATGTCACAGTACATTACTAGGCAGATGACATCTTGGCTAAATGGCAATTTAAATAACCTGTTCATCAAATGGTTGTTGCACGTATGGGAGTGTGACAGGGGTTGTTACTTCGAGCAGCCTTTCTAATCAATTAATTTTAGATATAATGAGCAATGATAATCCTAAACTTATAAAATTTGTAGATGATATCAAATTAGCAAGTGTAGTGACTAATAGGGAAGACTGAAGTAAATTTCGCTCATAATTATGCACTCTGCATGATCAGTTGGTAATTAAGGCTATGAGTATTAATCACCAGAAAATAGGAATTTTACGTTTCAGGCAAGCTAATATAAACTACTGTTACTGCCATGGTTAGAAAAAAAATAAGATGTTTTAATTATATAGCATACTAAGGAATTTTAGTAGTTGAAGAACAGGCATGTTGACATGGTGACTGAAAAAATGTATCTTTAGATCTATAGTTAGATGACTAAAATGTAGAATATTCAAAGTAGCTAGCACCATGCCAGAGAGGGATCAAGACCTGACTATGGCCCATGTGACCCAAGTTTGATTAGTGGGTCACACATCCGAGGAGCTGGTGAGGTAATATGTGCTTACAAGGCCTGTGGTGAAGGAGGCATACAAAAAGACACACCTCATGGCTGATCTCCAGTGGAGGTCCAGGAAGGGGGGGGGGGGTTCTTCAGGGAACAAGGAACTAGAAGAATGATATGCCAGTACTTCCACTGAATTTTTGCCCCTAGAGATGGTGTGTGTGTGTGTGTGTGTGTGTGTGTGTGTGTGTGTGTGTGTGTGTGTGTGTGTGTGTGTGTGTGTGTGTGTGTGTGTGTGTGCGTGTGCATGCGTGCATGCGTGTGTGCGTGCATGTGTGCGTGTATGCATGCGTGCATGTGCGTGTATTGGAAAGGGAATTAAAGATATAACAAATCCTCCATAGGAGCAATATGATACTGTACTGAGGTGCCCCAGTCTCCTTACTAGCCCGAATTATGGGTCAGAGAAAGCCCTACTAATGGTCATCTGTGGGTGGGAGACAGAAAAAAATACTCTTAATGAGAATAAAATTTGAATTATCACTTACCTGTTGACATTTATAACTAGAAGATATGGAGCAGGACAGCAGTTAATTAATTAGGACACTGCTTAGTTCTCAGATTCTATTCTCAGTTGTGATGCCTTCCATTTGTATTCCTTGTCCTTGGTTAAGATGGGTCTGCAGTTTCCCTGTACAGTGAAAGGCATACTGATTTTTAAACAGACAGGCCTCCAAAACTTCCTGTAGCTGTTTGTGTGGTCTGATTATGTGTGTATACCCCACAAATTAACTGATGTTTTATTAAAAACTGACAGTCTTCCTCATGTCCTTTGCTTGCCAGGATAGGATATGGCACTCCTTGACCCTAAACTGGATAAGGGGCGTATCTCAGAATGGATGAATAGACTAAGGAAGATAGCAGATGACTGAAAAGCGTATTAAGACTAGCAAGTAATGATGTGTTTCATAGAGAATCAGAAATGTGCAACAAAACGCCTAAGCTGCACTCCTACATGAAGCTCATAAAAATTAGAAGCAACATAAGAGCATGTAATGCTAACTTCATATGCCAAGTATCAAAGCACAGCACCGACAGATAGTTAAGTGCAGCAGGTAACAATAATACTATAAAACAAAAAATATATAATATAATACTATAAACAATAACAGTACAGAACACGTTATCACCAAAGTCCAATGCAACATTGTGTGATTATCTTCATTCGTGACATGTAGTAAAAGAAAAACTGGAATAAGAACAGTAAAAAAAAAGTTGGTTAAAGTATGGGAAAGTAGTAAAACAATATCAGAAAGAAACAGGGTTGTGATACAGGAAGGTCAATAGCAATTGAAAAAGTGAGAGCTACACAGGGAACATTGTTCAGAATGGGGTGCAACAGTTCAGCAAAGTCAGCATCGGAGCAACGCACAGTGGGGTACAGTAAACAATCCCACAGCATGCTGCAGGCATTCAGCAGGCAGTATTAATCAATCCCACAGCATGCTCCAGGCATTCAGCAGGCAGTATTAATAAACATCCCATTTTTCTCCAACAGCTCACACAAAATTCATTCTCCTCAACAGAAAACTGACTTGGAAAATCAAATCTGATGCTAAACACGTAACAACTTATTTTCACTCCAAAGTCTCACACCAAATGCAAAGATAATTAGTCTCCAATACTAAATTACTAGGGGTTATATGACACCATGACATTTAATCTCCACATCCAACAAGCAATCAAAAAAACATCAGAAGTTAGGTCTGTCATATAGAACCAAACAGTATCTGAAAGCAGCTGGATAACATTAGAATCCACTACCTGCTACCTGGTCTATGTCATATAACTGAATGGCCACATTGTCGAATGTCATCTCATCGACAAAGTAGTTTGCCGAACCCGACACCCTTAATAATTATACATACCAACTCTGAGATCTCACTACAGTAGGGAAAATAGCAAATTACCTGATCGCTACCATAGCGCAATCTCAGAACAGTTCGAGGACCTGTACTGTCGATGAGATGATGTCAACAATGTGGCTGTTTGATACTTTGACATAGACCCCCTGCTGCCTATATGTCTGCATGCCTCTCCTATTTTCACCAACCTCCAGTCCACCCTGACAACTAAAGTAAAGTAATTTATAATAAAATAGCCAGATTTGCTTTTAACAAGCTATACTCCATATATCACTGTGTTGCTCTAAGGCACCTAAATTGGCTTCAGCAACCTCACATACACTCAACTTCAGTTTGCACACAGCTTAGTCTTGCAACCTGAAAAATGCCGTCCTATTCGGTGTACTACTCCACTCCACCAATAGAGGTCTCTGCTCTACTGACAAACATCTCCTCTCATGCAGTTCACAAAACTCATGACAAAGCAGGAAATGCTCTTTACTCTAAATGTTTCTCAAAATCCTGGACCTCAGTTTCCCCCTTCAATCAGACTCCTCAACAACACTCATATATTCAAGGATAAATTAAAACAGCTTCCGCTTGACTTCTGCTATTCCCCAAGCTAAATTATTCTTAAATTACCTCTCCAGCACACATGCATGTCAGTGACTATTTCTTCTCTCATATTTTTCTGTTTTCTACTCTTCTTATGACAAAATTCATATAATTATATTTAACCTAATGTCCCATACTCAATACCAACTATGTTGCTTAAAAAATACGTGTTTATTTCATAAAAAAAGTCTTATTTATCCTCATTTTATATGTAATGATGCTAATGTTATCTGAGAATTCTGTATATTGTATATACTGCTGTAAATAGTTCTTGTGGACCTCTGTACGCAATGCTTCTATTCTTGAATATTCTGTATGCTGTATATGTACTACTGTAATTTCTTGTGGAGCTTTTCTTTACAGGCCTCTGCTGAAAAGGGGCCGGTTTGACCAGTTGGACTTTCGAAGTAAACAAATATAAATAAATAAATACCAGTATATGCTCACCCACACTGTAGTTCTGCAATCTTCAGGAAGTCCTACAGGAGGATGAGACAGTGTTCCAACTGCAGACACTTCCTTGGTCTGAGAGTGGAGACAGCTCATCTTGGGTTGCTGCAGACCAAAATGCTAGTCATGGCCTGTCTGCCCCCTAAGATCCAAAAAGGTCACCACTGTGAATCAAGAGAGTGTAAGTAAAGTGAAATAAGAGGAGTACAGTGACCTTTGGGAGGTTAACAGTAGTGAAACGGTAACAAATGTACATCTTCATAACTGTTACACTGTCCTGGTACTTTTAGGTCCTCCTAACCATACATTACCAAAGAGCAAGAAGCACATTACTGAGAAATGTCATAGCTGAGAATCTCGGGAAACAACCTGATTTATTAACCTAGACCTGTCGCTCAAGTTTCAAGAGAGTTATGTGCTTAATTCTAATTATAACAAGGAATGGTTATTGTATCGGAGATTCCTTGACGATATTGTCATTTTTTGGACGGGGGGATACAAAAAGTTCTTAGAGTTTTTGGATTATATTAGTCACACTACTGATTTTTTAAAATTCACTTACAGTATTAGTTCTGATGTACTACAATATTTGGACATAGAAATTTTTAAAAATAGAATTGAACAGAAATTTGAGTCTAAAGTGTTCAGGAAAAAGACATATTGTAATTCCTATTTACATTTTGACAGTGCTCACCCCCTGCACTGCAAAAGAAACATAGTAAAGGGACAATTTGTGAGGGGGTCGAGAATGACCAGCCTCAATTCAGATTTTGATATGGAATGTAACAAACTGGAAAATATGTTTTTGGATAGGGGGTATCCTAGAACATTTGTGACTAATATAAGAACAGAAGTGGAAGGGGGGAGAGGGGATAGATTTCAACCTATTTTAGGCATGAACGACTTTATGACACTTGCAGAAGGACAAAGTAAAATTGAAGTTAAGGAAGAATCCTTTCAAAGAAACCTGATAGTGGAATTTAATAGATATAATTACAGTTTGAGAGACACACTACAAAAAGAGTGGAACAAATTTGTAGCCCTTACTGATATAGAGGAAATTAGCAAAATTAGGCCAAAGATTATTTATAGAAATTCAAAAAGTATAAAGAATATATTAGAGAAAAGGAACACGAACACCCCACATACAAACAATAAAAGGATTGGAACATTTAAGTGTGGTAGGTGTAGGCAATGTTCCCTTATTAGTAATAAAAGTGAAATATTTTTAGAAAGTAGAAATTTATTGATTAAAAGTAAGAGCTTTTATAATTGTGACACTAAAGGGGTGGTGTATCTGGTAACCTGCAACCAATGTTCTTCCTACTATGTAGGAAAAACAGAAAGGGAGTTGAGGAAAAGAATGTATGAACATTCTTATGACATTTTGAGAGAAAAAGAGACAAATGCTCTCTTTAGACATAGCAGGAATTGTCAGGGATGTAGTTTTCACTTTTTTGTCCTTCAGCAGGTTCAAAAAGATGTTAGGGGTGGTATATGGGAGGAAATTTTAGAGAGTAGGGAATTGTGGTGGCAGATATATTTAGAAGCAGGAAAAAAGCCTGGCTTAAATGATTTTTTAAGCATTGTCTCCCTATTAAAATTGAAAGCAAACAAAATATAAGGGTCATATGAGTTTTTATCACTAGAGGGCACTGTTGCCTGGTTTTAAACATATTGGTATTACAAGTTTAATATTTATTATATTACTTTTTATGAATAATTATGTAATGTATTATTTATTGATTTATTTATTGAAATGTATTAACAGCTTTTATAAATTTCATAGATTTATTACATCTATTTCAATGTTGTTAGGATACTTATAAGGTTTTTGTATATGGATTAAAAATGGCTACTAATGAATATTCATGAGGGATGAATAAGGCTGATTTGCACATTTAAAAGTTTTTTAAGGTTTTAATTGGTTAGAGCATAATGAGTGTTGATACATAAAGGGTAAATTAAACATCAATGGTTGTCTGATGAAGTCCATTTCTATGGATGAAAACGCATGAGAGTGTTGTGAATTTAAACGCGTTTACGTGTATTTTTTTGTGTGACATTAAAAGTTTTTCAGAAGCATCGAGTGTTCCTTTGGGCTACTGCACTCCGGTGGAGTTTATTGGTCTTTTGAGTGCTTTACACGTTTCTTTTGTCAAGTTTCACCTGCTTACTATTGATCACTTGACACATACTATACTTGCATTTGGTAGTGAGTTAAAAAAATACATTTTGCATTAATGCATTACATTGGCAGTCACACAAACTCTGAGAAATACATTTAGAGAAACTTGATGTGTTTTTCAGTGTCTCTTGCTGTATTGCACAGATGAGGGTGCAGCTATGAGCAGATGAGCCACAAACACCTTAGCAATGAGTAAGTGAAAGATAAAAATGGTATCAGCCTTGTGAAAAAGATGCAGACCCTCTTTGGGGATTCAGTGATCAGAGCAACAAAACCAGAGCTTTCAGGAGACTGTAAGGTATTGTTTATGCCAGTAGTCATGGATAGAAGGGACAGGAACTGAATCCTCATTACTGCAGGAAGAGCTGTATACAGCATTCATTTTGGTGCCCCTGTTCCTGTAGGGGAAAATAAACTGGCTTAGAAAGGAATTAAAATAATGCAAAGGGAGTGTTAATAATTGGAAGGGCACCTTAGATCATACCTTTCACTTGTCCAGATTTTTGCAGAATGCCCAGATTTTTTGCTTCCTATTTTTAGCCTGTTCCTCATAAAACTTGTGACTCTCTAGCAAATCATAGAGGATTGAAGGCACTAAATAATGTCATACATTTGACGTACAGACTTTATATCCTTTAGAAAACTAATACTTTTGCAAAATTAATTATTCTAGCAACTTTCTAATCATACAAGGGCAATATTTAAAATTTGTCTCTGATTTTAGACTTTTGTTCTCCCATTATGTTTGGCTTTGTCCTAATATCATGTGCTTTGAGGTCAAGAAGTATCCCTTAGATAGGTGTATCACACTTGCATTCTCAGATGGACTGACTCTAGATGGTTAAGACTAGTGATGTGGAGTGGAGTAACATGGGATTTCAACCTAGGCTGAAAAGCTGGCATACAGTTTAGATCTTTGCCTTCACTGGTGACTGGAAATCTATTCCAAGAGACGCATGCTTATATAGATGAGTTGTTTTCAACTAGACTCTCAGAAGAGCCAGGACACAAGGAGATGGATGTCATATATGGTAATATATGAAATCACCATAACTGTAGTGAATACTTTAAGGGATTTCTAGTGCGAGCTCTGTATCATGTGACTCTGCCATTTCTTTAGTGATGGTGTCATGATTTGTCTTCCATGTGAGCTATATGGAAATCTGTATTACCTTTTCTAAATTACAGATGCAGCGTAATGTCAGAAGACACTGGATTATGCAACATAGTTCAAAATAAACTTGCTTTTGACAGTTTTTTTTTTAGTTTCACACAAAATACAGCTTCTGTATTTTACTATGCTCTAAAGCAGGTTTTCTATCAATAAATCTTTCATATACGAATATATATTGAATTACATAATAAGGTTAAACTACAAATAAAAACAGATAAAGCTCATTACTATCTACCTGCCTTAAACTCCTCCCACAGCAACCCCAAGCAATTCTGGTCCTCTATAAACTCAGCACTCCAGATACCTCCTCTCCTACCATCCTCTCTAGCTCCACCAGTATTGCTGACTCCTTCAACAAACATTTCACTGAAACCCTTCTATCCCTAGCCAAACAACTTCAACCCTCTTCCACCCCCTCTCACTCCCAACCATGATTCTCTACCTCCCTCATTTTCATTTTCCTCTGTACCTACCTGTTATACAAAAAAAAACTTCTAACAAAACTAAAGCCAACAAAACCCGCTGCTGACAACCTTCCCTCAGAATACCTAAAAATTGCAGAAGACACTTTAGCCTATCCTATCTCCATATTAATTAACCACTCTATATCAGAAAGTTATGCACCCTCTCTGTGGAAAATCTCACACATCATTCCCCTTCACAAGGGTGGCTCCTCCACTGGTCTTTCCAATTGCCATCCTATTGCCATCCTCTCCCCACTCTCCAAGATCCTGAAGAAATCCATGAACTCTCAGGTACTTCACCACCTCCTAGCTAACAATCTTCTCTCCAAAATCCAACACGGCTTCAGGCCATATCACAGTACAACTACTGCCTTGATCTCTTTCACTAACACTATCCTCCATCATAAAAATGATGGATTACTCTCCTCTGCTATATTTCTTGACCTACCTAAGGCATTTGATATGGTATCAAAAAATGCTACTCTCCATTCTCAATAATCTTTCCTTCTCTCACTCTGCCATCAACTGGTTCCAAAGCTATCTGACCGGCCGACAACAATCTGTCATCTGGAAAGATACCCTATCACCTCGTCTTCCTGTTTCGCTGGGTGTTCCCTAAGGCTCCATCCTTGGTCCTCTACTATTTTCCCTGTTCACCAACAATCTTTTTACCTCCACAAAGCATGTTTCTCTCATACAATATGCTGATGACTCCACCTTGCTCTATGCATCACCAGTGTTTACAAACCTTAGACAGACCGACTTAAACAGGCTTGAAACCTGCTATAATAAGATAGCAAAATGTACAACTGGTGAATCCTACCGTAGCCATCACTGCCACTCATTAAGGGAACTAGACTGCCTTGAACTTCCACAACTTCTTCACCTAAACCAACTTTATTTTTCCCACAAACTAATAAATCATCCTCATGAAATCTCATCACTTCAGAACCTACTACAAGCTTACTGCGTCTCTAGATCCCTATGATTCAACAGCAAAAAACTTCTTGTCACCAAACCCAACAATTCCTCAGGTGAAGCAATATTCTCTTATGCCATACCCAAACTTTGGAATAACTTTCCCCACTCTATAACCTTCTCACCATCTATCTATCAGTTCAAGACTGCACTCAAGTCTTAACTAAAATTACACTGACTCTGGCCATGCCCTTTTCCTGACTAAAAATACTCATTCACCAAATAATTTTAAATTCTCTTATCTATATGGTACAGACCATGTTAGATCTAACTTCTTCTGACTCTACAATGTTATTACAATAAGTTTCTATTCCTCTTAACCTATCAAACTTATTTTTATTAATTTGTTGTTATTCTTGCATCAAATGTCTTAATTGTATCTTATTATTTGTATATTTGTTTTGCTCTGTAATTTACTGTTTGTTATGATCAATACTGCAACACTATTTGTATACATGAAGCTTTTCTCCCCAGGCCTCTGCTGAAAAAGGACCTGTGTCTAGTCGGAATTACCCGGAAAACAAATGTAAATAAAATAAATATAGCAGGAAAAAATGTCTTAAACTGTTTATTCTTTCAGTTTTTCAACATTTGTTGTGGAGTTATTTACATTATTTACAGTTAACATCTCACACTTCGCAAATATTTTAGTTTTCACACAACTGGACTGCCACAATGTTCTCTACACCATTTTCTTCAGTTTTTCATTACAAGTGAACAACATTTTGGAAATGTGCTTGAAAATATGTATGAAAAACAGGAAGATGTGGATTCAGTCTTTGTATCTCACTGCAAGTAGACTTGGTGATAAACCAAAACATGTTCGATGTCTCATGTTTCTTCATGTCACTAGTGGAAAGAAGTGAAATGTGAAAAACAGCAAGGAAAGACCTTTGCACTTAAAGGTAAATCTATAATATACTGTGAGCCAAAGTGTGTGTGTGTGTGTGTGTGTGTGTGTGTGTGTGTGTGTGTGTGTGTGTGTGTGTGTGTGTGTGTGTGTGTGTGTGTATATATATATATATATATATATATATATATATATATATATATATATATATGGTTCTAGGTTATAACACCGACAGCACACAACATCGACAACGACATCACTGACACCACATCATCGACAGCTCACAAACACGACACCACACACACTCAACACATCATCACAACAACCAATAAACAAAACAAATTCCCTGACCAAAAACCACACACATAACACAAGCACACCTAAATCCTAACAAACAAACACTAAACCTTACATACACAACTATCCACTACCCTAACCGAAACCCTAACCCTAAGGTCCGTCACTATCGCACACTAACCTAACCCGCTCCCTGACCCTAACTCACTTAACCCGCCCCTAACCCAAACAAATTCACTACTGCACCCTTACCTAACCCGCGCCCTAACCCTAACTCACTTAACCCGCCCCTAACCCAAAACATTCACTACTGCACCCTTACCTAACTCGCGCCCTAACCCTAACTCACTTAACCCCCTAACCCAAAACATTCACTACTGCACCCTTACCTAACTCGCACCCTAACCCTAACTCACTTAACCCACCCCTACCCCTACAGACCGCCAACATCGCACACTTACCTTACTCGCACCCTAACGTCCGTCACTACCGCATACTTACACATCCTTTCCCCATCTCGGTGTTCTCCGCGTCGGTGTTTTCATCCGTCGATCTTCTCGCGTCGGTGATTTCGCTGTCGGTCTTCTCATCTGTCGACGTTGTAACCTAGACCCATATATATATATATATATATATATATATATATATATATGTATATATAAATATTTTTTTTATATAAATACATATATATATATATATATATATATATATATATATATATAGATATGTCGGTCCCATTTAGATGATCGAAGTCTTAGAACTTTGAATTTCATATGGCCAACACCATATGATCGAAGTTTTAAGTCTTCAAACATTCTAAACGGAGATCTCTATACAGTGCAGAATGGGAAATTTTCCCTTTTCCTCGCTGTAGTGCGATCTTGGAGTTGGTATATTTAAGTAGCGGGGGGTGATGGGGATGCAGGGGGGGCTTGCCCCCCTGTGGAAATATCCAGGATTTTTTTTGTTTTGTTTTTGTTTTTTTTTTAGATGTTCAAAGTCTTAAAATTTCAATCATATGGTGTCGGCCATATGAAATTGAAGTTCTAAGACTTCGATCATCTAAATGGGACCCATATATATAATTATAGACCCATCGGCCTAACTAGTTTGATCTGTAAGGCCATGGAGCAGATTATCATGGACCTCATTAACAAGGACATTGGCAACCTCCAGACACTTGATCCCACACAGTTTGGTTTTGTAAAGGGGAGGTCATACCTGTTAAATTTGGTCGACTTCTTTGAGACAGTTATCAAGTCCATAGGCGAGGGTAAGATGGTGCACACCGCCTACCTTGACCTGGCCAAGGCCTTCGATACTATTCCCCACTCAGGTATAATAGACAAGCTCTCAATTAGGCATCAATCTATATGTTACCAGATGGGTAGCAAACTTGCTCACTGATAGAACCCACCTAGTCAAAATAGGAGAAACCACCTCAAGTAGTAGATCCGTAACAAGCGGTGTACCCCAGGGATCGGTCTTGGGGCCTCTGCTGTTTGGGAAATACTTCTCAGAATTGCAGACCAAATCTAATGGGCTATGGCTGACCAAGTTTGCAGATGACTGCAAGGTTGGTGCTGTCATCAATTACCCTAGTGATGTGGGCATCCTCCAAGAGGGTCTCACCCAAACAAATGACTGGTGCTAGAAACATGGTCTCAAACTAAATGAGATTCCTCACCCAGAGAATCCAGGGCCTCAAACATCTACCCTAGACAGGATAAAAGCCCTGTCCCTCTACTCAGTCTTCTACAGACTCCGTAGAGGTGACCTCTGTCTGGCATACAAAGCAATCTCAGACCCCGCCCTGATGGGACTGCTGCATATCCGCAAGTCAAGCTCCACTTGAGTAACCTGCACGAGAGACCTCAACCTGGTCTGTGGCATCAATAGGACTTGTTGGCAGGACCGATTTGTGTCCCAGATACTTCCCTTTTGGGGAATAGACTCCCTCTCCAAGTAAAGCAGAGTACCTCATTTAACCTTTTTAAGCACAACCTGGATAACAGGATGGGCAACAAAAAATACACCGCTGGGATTCTACCTATGTCCCTGCTGGACAGTGGCATAGGGAGCTGACTTGTTGGAAAATGGGCTAAATTTTTGGCTAGGCTTGTAAGGGCCTCAGGGCCAATAGCCTAGTAACTTCCTATCCTCCTTCCTCTCACAATATTAAAACTAACCCCCCTTCCCTCGGCAACACTAGCCTCAAATTTGTTTGAATAGGGGCAGTGTTATGGGAAAGTTTCATGATGTTAAGGTGTAGGATTAGGATTGGGGGAGAGAGCAGTTTTAGGGTTAGCACCCTTTAATAAAGAAGCCAGCCTTTCCATAACACTGCCACTACACAAGACAGACCCAGACACACAAAAATACACAAACACACACAAACAACACTACATCTATACTGTAAACCAACCCTTACCCTCAAATACACAAACTTGCACCCAAACGCAAAGCACCTGTCCTTCATACATCCCCGACCCTAACCCTAACTCACATGCACACACATACACACACATACACACATACACACATACACACACATACACACACACACACACACACACACACACACACACACACACACACACACACACACACACACAGACACACACTCTCACCTCCCAACCCCACTTTGACATTCCATACCATCAACATATCCACTGTTCAGCCATGCTCACCATCGACATTAAATCACACCTCTTCATTTGTCAAACAAATGAACATTCCATAAAATGCATATATATATATATATATATATATATATATATATATATATATATATATATATATATATAGAAGATCATTGGAATGTCAGTAGCATGATTCATAGAAGAAAAAAAGCACTATTGCCATGCAGATGCACAGTAGCTCCAACTAAAGAACTGCAGACGTGACATGATTATGGATCCAACAACTACACTCTGAGCATCTGCTCCATCACCTCCAAACACATGGTAGAGTGGGTGGCAGAAATACACACACATACATACACACACACACACACACACACACACACACACACACACACACACACGCCACTCTTTCTGTCATATGTAGACCTAGGCACATGCTGTCACATGTACAGATAGACAAAAACACACTGTTGTGTGGACACTGACAGACACGCACACACACACACATACAGACACACACACACCACTCTTTCTGTCATATGTAGACATAGGCACATGCTGTCACATGTACAGATAGACAAAAACACACTGTTGTGTGGACACTGACAGACACGCACATACATACACACACACACACACACACACACACACACACACACACATACACACACACATACACACACACACACACACACACACACACACACACACACACACATGCACTCGCGTGCGCGTGCACACACACACACACACACACACACACACACACACACACACACACACACACACACGCATGTTCACATAGACAAACACATTCCCATGTGCCAAAGCCCTGACAGTAAAGCCACTACTTATCATACACTTTGCAGATGGAAGGACAGTGGTGGAGTTTGTTTGGTGATCCCTACAGTCATGGCAGTGGTGGATACATTGAAATGTTTGACCCCTGTTTCTATTACTATGAAGGATGAATCATTAGCATGCTATGCTAATGGAAGGACCAGGTGCAGTAGCTATCCCTGTTTGTGGGATCACTACAGTTTCACACTGCTGTGAGTGGAGCAAATATGGCTGGGAATAGTGTTTTCTGCACTGCAATGCAGCACAAGTTGTTATACCTTTGTATCCTTTTCTGTGATCTTCTTTCAGGGAGTATAGCTCTAGAGACTGATGCTGAGAAAAATGTTACTGTCTTTGACATGAGTGGCACTGAGCTGCTGTATTTTTAGTGGGTTGTCCACTGTTGCCTCTCCATAACATCCTTTAACCATCTCCACAATGTAGTATGCCACTCTCAATTATTTGTAAATCACAAATGTGTGTCACCATTTGAGCACCAGATGTGTTTCTGTGCATGTCCCTGCTTCACAATATACAGGGATTTCTTGCAGGAGTTTGAGGAATTGTGTAAGGTATAGTTTGTCAGTTGTACTACATATACCGCCCTAATATGATTGCATGCAAATACTTCCCAGTGTCCAGTACTGTCACTTTCAGTAGTGTAGCTGGGGATGGGTGAAGACTGCAGCCACCCTGGTTGCAGAGTGTTAGGGGAATGCAATCAGCTGATAATTCTGATCACGCTATTGCAATTTGTGCACAGTTGTAAACACTGTGGTAGTTCAGGTGTCATATAAACTGTAGCAAACAATTTTCTACAGTTGAAAGAGGATTTTGCTCTTCACATTAGGAAATGAGTTTTTTTGTTTCTCTGAAGGTGAGTGTGATTGGGGGATGGCACCAAGCACATTTTTACCTAGATATACCTCTGGTGATTTTGGTAGTTTCAGTGACTGTCTGATCATACATGTAAGTGTGCATGTGTGTGTGTAATCAGAAATGATCAGGTCAGAAGAGATTGTATATACTCCAAATATGGACAATCACAAACTTGGAAAAAAACAAATAAAATCAAATGGAAAACAGCCGCACCATGTAAACCACACTTTAATTTATCGTCTTTATTGTGGTACCTCGGTCATTTGCCTTCTGGGAATGCTTCACTCTAGCATTATGGTCATATTTATACAAACCCAGTGCACATTTAATTAATTTTACAATCAAACAATTAATCATTTAAAGGTATAAACCCCAGTTTAATCACAAGCCCGTACATACCTCTAAATACAACTATGCAATAAATAAATACACACATACAAAATTCATATTGTCAAATTAGCATCTAAATTCATACCCCTAGGATATAATGTCCTATAATTTAGTATCATTCTACATTCAAATTTACTTAATTCCTCCCTGAAGTTACCCCCTCTGGGCAAATGTGGATGTGCTAAAACACTAAAAAAGAGAGAGACTGTAAAAGGAATCAGAGTTGACACTGGAAATATTCATAAGTGTATGTATAATAAGTGAACTGTCTATCATTCGTCTCTTAAAGCACATAAAATAAATGCTAAATATGAAACAGACCAAGTGGACATGTAAAGCTACTATAAATAATGAAAGTAAAACTGAAAGTGCTGATAAATGCATGCTAGTCAAGATAGCTGGTACAGATAAACAAGCCATCAGAGACTACATGCAGTGTAAACACTTCAGACACGGGCAAGTATGGTGCACAGTGTTTAATACTGTTTGCAGTTATATTAGCTACCTTACAGTTTGTACACACTGCACCCCCATACACCCTGCCCAATGGCAAACTACTTGTATCCTTCTTCAGTGCAAGTGGCTTACTTGCATACCTCTCAACTACATATTTTTGCAGAATGTCCAGATTTCTTCCACATATTTTTGGTCTGCTCCTCATAAAATGTGTGGTCTTCTGGCAAATCATTGAAGATTGAAGTCACTAAATAATACTAAATAATGACAGACCTTTGAGTTTCAGCTTTTATATTCTTCGGAAAATGCACAATAATGCAAAACCTATTATTCTAGAAAATTTATAAGTTTATAGGAGGAATATTTAAATTTTGTCGATATTTTTGGGCCTTTGACCCCCATTCTTTCTGGCTTTGTCCATATTTCTTGCACTGAGAGGTTGAGAGGTATGCTTACTTGTCATCTGATGTGTTAGTTCTCCAACCTCAATTTTCAAGAATGACAGTGAAAATGCCAGTAGATTCTGATATCCTAAAATATATAAAATGAATACTCCCCATTGTTACTAAAGTAATCATTAACATATCAAACCGTCTTGTTAATATACACACTATTATTCACTGGTTCCTATTACGTTGTCGAAGTTTTACAACTTCGAACACCATATGACCCATATGTTCATATGTTCAAAGTTATAAACTTTGAAAATGTTAAAAAAAAAAAAAAAAAAAAAAGAAAAAACTTCCTTGACTGTTTTAAGCAGGGGGGCTCCCCATACCCTCCCCTTTTTAAATATACTAACTCCGAGACTGCACTATACTGCAGTACAGTGCGGAAAGATTTCCCTTTACTACACTGTAGTGTGATCTCGGATTTGGTATATTTAAAGAGCTGGGGGTGTGGGGGGTGCAGGGGGGCTTGCCCTCCTGCTTAAAACCGTCAGGTAAGTTTTTTCTTTTTTTCTTTTTTTCTTTTTTTTTAAGTATTCAAAGTTTTACAACTTCGAACATGTGGAGTCGACCATATGGTGTTCGAAGTTGTAAAACTTTGATTATGTAATAGGAACCCATTATTCACACGGTCTCTTATAATGTCAGTCACTGTTCTCCTATACTAAGCACTTGTTTAATTCACTGTGGATACATGCAGTCTAATATGTTCTCAACTTTCCTGAACACAGCTGTACTTACATTTTTTTTTTCCTACCTCTTCAAATGTTTAACTTTCTGAAATTTTTGTAATGCCTAACTGCTGTCAGGAATGCATGTAATTATTTCCCACTTACCATCCAATGCAGCAGCACAAGTTACTTTGGCATTTAATAAACTTCAATCCATTTTAATACAAATGGAACAGTGTTGAGCAAAGTATTTGTCAGTGAAGGTCCTAAAATTAGTTTGTGCCTTAGTTACTGTTAGTTCTACATTATTTTCTAAGACAACAAATAAAAATAGTCATGAACAAAGAGATCATCACAAATACTTAGATCTTTTTAAACTACTTGCATCCCAGCAGCATTATCACCACTCTTTTAATAACTTTTTGTTTAGACAGCTACTGTCCACACAAGGAGGTGCACATCATTCTTTTAGTTGTAATAAAATCTTTAATCCATTCTACACCCCCAACACACGGTCTTTCCAATCAAGAGTCAGAGATCATTAATACATTATCACAGTCACTCAGTGAACTGCGATCATAGTCCATAAGAACCCTGTCTTTATTATCTCAGATCTCCCACATTGTCCCCCATCATAAGATCCCATAATGGCTTCTAGTTTGTAAACCAATAAAATTTCTGTCAAAATGCAGTATTCTGTATATTAATGTACCAAATAAAAGGCTAAGTGTAATTTTAATTTGCTGCCTGTGATGAACACAGCTTTCTTTGAAAATGTTACACTGCTCAGCACAACAATTGAGTTCAACAGAAATGACCTCAGCATTGAGAATAACTCTCACTAGTTCTGTTCTCAAATTGGGTTTTCCTTTATAACTTTCAAGAAAGAAGCTTCTTTAAAAACCTGAACATAGCCTTCATTAAAAAGGCTTAGCTCTGCCAACTACATATCAAATGTTCCCAATTGTTGTCAGTACAATCTCAGTAGTGACAAATGCACTCACAAGTGCTTTTCTAAATTGCTTCCTTTTTTCCCTGTAGTTAGATGACTTTGTGCCTAGTAGAGCTAAAATTTTCCAGGAAATCAAGAAACATAACAATGGCACACAGCAGTGAAAACTCCTATATTCATAAATTCTTACTTTATATTGTCTGAACAGTTACTGCATGAAAAGCCCTTAGCGGTACTTGAAATGTATGCAATTATAACAACATCTTCTGCCAGAACATAAAAGATGGAAGTCACTTCACTTTCATTTTAATAAAACTTTTAATCCACTCTGCCTACACACAAATTTCATTGAAGGGTCTGAGATCACAAATGCACTATTCGAGCCTCTCTTTGAAAATCATTGTGGACTTTCATTTTTAGCATTAATGGTAACTCATTGCCATGTATATGGTGTGCAGTGGCACACATCTAGCAGCCTACACACAATCTTGCATTCAGATCATTTTCTGAAAAAAAAAACTTAAAAAGCACAATTTAAACACATGCAAGTATTTTGTGAGCAATAAAAGATACTAAAACTGTACATATAGCAATGTTATCAGTAAGAAGTATTCTTTGCAGTAATAATAGTGCATTCATAGTATTTCCATAATACTATAATACATTAAAATGGACACAAACCCAGAATATTTTTGATAAGCATTTATATATTGTCATGTCTTACAAGCTACACATATAGCTAGAACTCTTTTATCAACCAGACATAAGCTTTTGCATGGCAACAAGAAATCATCACAGAGCCCATGCTTATTGAGATTTTTACAGTTATATAATTGCCAATGTAAATAATGTGGAATATCACCCAAGATGTGTAACTTATACTGCAAATATAAATGACAGTTCTCTTCAACAATAGGTAATGAAGGTTTCACCTGATGCTGTGCAGCAGTTTATAAGCCACTTGGCTTTTGAAGTACTAAATAGACATGAAAATATTTATTTTCATATTTACTAACAAACTAATACTGTCTTCAGTATAGCGTGATACAAATGGACATGACAGTGAATTTTCTTGTCTCCTAATATGGCATTCCACACCTTAATCCTCAATATCATGTATGTTTCTCAATTATGAAAATATGAATGTTAAACAATTCTCTCCCCCTGTCCAGAATATTAGAGAAATGCATCCATATGCAGCTGATGCAATAACTAACCTCAAATAACTTGCTCTCAGAAGCACAACATAGATTTAGGCCCCAGAACATCACCACTACTGCAGTACTACATTTTTCTAGTATAACAAACCAACGTAGGAACAATGGTCTCCTTGTGTCCACCATATTCTTTGACTTGTCAAAGACATTTGATGCTGTCTCACACTAGAAACTGCTCATTTGAGTCTATCAGTTGCTACAAGTGTCCCTCAGTCAGGGCTCTTTCCTGGGTCCTCTACTACTTAATATATTTATTAATGACCTCTACACCTCCACTCACCATGCTAGTTTAGTTCTATATGCAGACGACTCAACATTAATATGTGTAGCCTCAACAATAAATAAGCTCCAAGGAATTACCCAAAAATATTTCTCCTCTGTAGCAACCTGGCTCAAAGAATCAATCCTCCTGCTCAACCAAAACAAAACTAAGTTAATGTGTTTTACCTCAAAAAGTTGCCAAAATCAAAAGCACTATTTTACCATAAAGTCAACAAATTGAAACTGTGACTCATAGTAAACTTCTAGGCATTATAATAGATGATAGTCTCAAATATGACCAGCATATACTGCATGGCAATAAATCTACGTATCAGAAAGTAGGCTCCCTTTACATGATCAATGGATCCCTTACAGATACTGCAAGAAAAACTCTAGTCACCACCTTTTTATTGTCAACTCTCTTATTTGCTGCTACTATCCTAACAAACCTAAACAATACTCAAAGAAAGAAACTTGCCTCTACCTGCAATAAAATAGCTAAATTTGCCACCAATCTCCCTCATTGGAACCACCATTGTCATACATATATCTCAACTGTACAGATTTTTGCAGAATGTGCAGATTTTTGCCTTATATTTTTGGTTCATTTCTCATAAAATTGTGGTTTCTAGCAAATCATTGACAAATCACTCAGGGTTTAAGTCAGAAAATGACAGTCATTTGAGTTCCAGACTTCATATCCTTCAGAAAAATCCATGCTAATGCAAAACCTGTTATTCTATCAACTTTCTGAGTTTGTAAGAGCAATATTTAAAAAGTGTCTCTATTTTTGGGCCTTTGTCCCCCCCCCCCCACCCCCCACCCAGTATTTATGGCTTTGTCCAGATTTCTTGCTCTAAGAGGTTGATATATATGTTGTCATAGCTTAAAACAAATAAACTGGCTTTAGTTACACAACTTTCTAACATATTCACAACTAACTGCAGCCCATAAACTCATTCATATTCCAGAAAAATGCCCTGCGCTACAAAACATTTTGCTGCCCTATTGTCCAGCAAGGGACCTATGTTCTATTACCAAATTCTTATTAATTACAAATAAGTCAAATGTTGCAGGAGACTTGCTCTACTTCTAGTACATTGCTAAACTCTGGAATAGTGTCCCCACACAAATAAAACTCTCTGAGAAACTCAATAGTTTTAAACCACTGCTCAAACAGCAACCTAACCATTCCTGTTCCAGCACATGCTCAACACAAGTTTAAGACTTTTTGTTCACTGTATAATGCTCTCCAAATATTCTCCTTAAACGGAATACTTTCAACATCTCACTGAAATAACAAAACAATTTGTATATATAACTGCTGCCTGTACAATCCACTTAGTTGCACATAGGGCTTTCTGTTTAGTAACTTCCACCTATGTAAAATCTCAGAATCTATAAATGTAACTACTGATTGTGCATAAATGCAAACAGAAATGTAGCTACCCTGTGCTTAACTGGAAATTAATGTAATGCAATGTAAGCAAATTGAGCTTTCCTGTCCAATTGGACTTTCCCTGTAAACAAAGACAAATAAATAAGTAGCAATCACTGATTCATTTCGCTACTGCAGAACATTGGAAATGTTGGGTTGCAAACTGGCTAAGTGACAGAACACACATGGTCAGAGTTGCTGGAGCCATGTCAGACTCAAAGCCTGTCACAAGTGGTGTCCCACAGGGCTCAGTCTTGGGTCCACTCTTGTTCGGCATCTACTTTTCTGAAGTACAAGCAAACACAGGAGGGTTATGGCTGACAAAGTTTGCAGATGACTGCAAACTGGGCGCCATAGTCGAAAACACATCTGACACAGATATCCTTCAGAAGGGCCTCACAGAAATGGATAACTGGTGCCAGAGCCATGGCCTAAAGTTAAACGCCAAGAAATGCATAGTCATACCCTTCGGGAAAAACAAGGTTACCCCTAGCTACCATATAGGTGGCAATCCACTGAGCACAGATGAAGTCATCAGGGATCTGGGGACCCAGGTTGACAGTAGCCTTTCGTTTGACACTCATGTTGCTGAAGTAGTTAGGAAAACCTTCTACATTGCCCACCTGATCATGAAGGGATTCACATCTAGATCAAGGGAGGTCATCGTCACCCTGTACTCATCACTCATTAGACCTATGATTGAGTACAATGCCCCATTCGGAATGTATCTGACCCGACACCTGCAGCAGCTGGAAAGGCCCCAAAAGTTCCTCACCAAAAGGATAAAGGGTCTCAAAAATATGTCTTATGCTGCCCGACTGAAAGAACTCCAGCTCTATTCAGTCTCATACCGCTTGCTCAGAGGTGACCTGTGCCTGACATATAAGGCCATGTCAAGCCCAGATTTGATGAATATGCTTCACCTCAAAAAATCTAGATCCCTCAGAACCACAAGGGCAGGAGACTTAAACCTTGACACGGTTATTAATAGAACGTGCTGGAGGGACAGATTCATCACCCAGAGACTCCCTATGCTGTGGAACAAAATCCCAGTACATGTGAGGCAGAGCACCTCGCTGGCCTTGTTCAAGAGGAATCTTGACCAATGGATGGGCGATCGCAGATATACCCCAGGGATTACTTCAGTGTCACTGCTTGACAGAGGCACAGCAAAATAATAGGCATAGTTTTATTCAAACTAAAGGGGTGGCGAAAGCCACATAACTATGGGCTAGGCTTATAAATGCCCTTGGGCAGATAGCCTAGTATGAACCTATGAACCTATGAACCTATGAACAATCTTAGTGTTATCCTGCTGATAACTCCTTGCACTTTCTAATGCTACCTATTATTAGTGTCTAAGTCACTTAGTTAAAGAAGTCAGACCCAGAAAATCTAGACACCATGAGGAGCTATGGGTGCTAACCGGGAGTAAACACAGAAGGTACTATAGATCCAAATGTGTTTATCAGTCTTCCATAAGAAAGTAACCAAAGACAATTCTGCAAACAAAGAATGAATAAACAAATTGATACAAATTGGTACATATTGATACATATTCCCATATGAATGAAGAACATTTCTTTTCTCTTCCAGTTGCATACTTATTGGTATGGAGCAGAAGTTATTTTTGTTAATTACAAGGTTGCATCACTGCATACTCACACTTGCCCTTGCCAAATCAATACGTAAGGTAAAGTCTTTAGGAATGTCGGGAAATCATAAAACTGAATGTCTTAACCAACCTTCACAACTCTTTTGATGCATTCTAATATTTTCTAGTCAATTTCATGTTCTTCTTTTTGTTTAGTTAGATCAGCCAAGAATGTTGCTAATGTCAAAGAATGTACCACAAACATTCAGAATTTGGTTACTTTAATCAATGTTCTGACATGTCAAGGGTCATTATGGGTTTCTGATTGCAATACTTCAGCATTTTGCTTCTCATGCACATTTCTTCTTGTATGATTGACAAAAATGTTAAAATAAAAAACTGAACAGCACGTAGCAGGATTTTTCATCAAATTAACCATATGAGTAATTTAGAATACTACCTTCAGAAGATCAACATGCTCTGACCGTGATTCATGCTGCTGCTTAAATATCTTGAACAGGCCTGTGTATACTCAATTTGACTTTTAAGGACATGATCCATTAGATTGGAATGTAGGAGGCACTCCAAGAGGACAAAATGGAAAGGTAGTGCATTAAAAATGTATTCATAGAGAAAGAAAAGTTGTATTTTCTTTACATTCTCACATCTGCCAGTTACATCACAAGAAGCATAAAAATGAGACATATGTAACAGTTCTCACTGTTTAAATAACTTCATGCAAAGCAGGGGCTCAGTTACTGACATAGCTTCATATACCTTGTATTTATTAGGTGAAGTCCATAACCATTACGCAAAACCCGCTCTAAGTATCCGACAGAGAGACAGCATTCAGCTTCAGAAATTCTAAATAGTTGTTCATTCCAATTCAGTTTACTGTCTGCCACAGGAGTTGGCAGCCACTCACTAAAGGCATAGTCACCCAATGTCCATTCCAGCCTAACATGACCTTATGGGAATTGGAAACCAAACAGGACTGCATGCAAACCATCTAGCTCCCTAGTGACTAAGATTCTTCCTAATTTTTTTAACGATCCCTTGATGAACGTTAAGTTTATTATTATAACTCTTAATTCCATACAGCATGCAGTTCCAAATAAACACCGTAGCTTTACTCTTCACCTCTGTTATTTTCTGTTATTGGACACAAAACAATGAAGATCTTAAAAACACAAGTTATCTCCATTACAAGTGCTTCAGCAGATTACTAGGAAAAAATCTTCCATTGGCAACTCTCCCCAACAACTGTTCTTCTGGTCACCCTTGAGACATATGTTACATTTCAATCTTTTTCTCCCTAAAACTAAACAGTTCTGTAGAAATATACCAAGCAGCAAAACTGTAACCGGTGTGATAAAAACAACCCATAAAATTAAAAATATATAACATTAGATTTTGATTACACTGCTGATGAATAAACAGATTTTTTTTTTGTACATTAGCATAGCTCAAGGTCTGAGACTGTCCTCTGCAGACTAACTCTACTCTGCTCACCCATGCTACAAATGACTTCATTATATTCCCTACCCACCGCTGTATCATTAGATTTATTGACCAAAGCATATCACCAGACCCACCCCCACATCATAAACACTATTTCCCAAAACATATCACCTGAATGCTTCACTAACTATGCCAGCCAATATAGCCATCCAATTAAAAACTAATAAATAACCAATTAATTACAAATCAGACAACAATCTTTTTTAACATCCTTCTCATATCAACCCTCCTACTCCATAGGTACATCCATTTTTTTAAGTTTTCTTTCTCTCAATTAATTTCTGTACTCTTCTATACAACTATTTCACAAGTCCCATCATGCCTATACATCTACATCCCATAAAAGATACTTTAACTATACTAAGTCAATTAACTATTTAAGAATTATGTCCTACCTACACTCAAACCAAGTTTTGCACAAAAAAAAATACTTCTTATCCCTGTAATCCATACTATCAATGCAGGGCCATGCTAATATGTGTCTGATGCACAGGGTGAATCTAGTACAGGTAATGGCATTTAGTAGTGTAGTATCGCTATGCCCTGTAAGGTGCTGTCTGCTGCCAATTGTCATGCGTATGCATCAAAGTGCATGTACCTTTGTGCCATGATGCTTTATTGCTGTTAGTACTGTTGACCGACTGTTGTCTCATAGACCTTATTCTGTTTCTGTTCCAGGTGTCTGCATGTGTAAGTCGTGGTGAACTGCTGCTATTACAGAAGCTTAAGATGGCAGTATGGCAATATGGACACTTTTTCATCAACAAGGTATGTGTGGAACAGTGTGTGAGGGACAATGGGGGCAGACAGCGTAACCTTGCATGCATACCCCTTGACACAGCAAGCTAGTCCTGATGTATGTCACCTGGGTGTTCCTTAGGATCACAGGTTCATAGTTACAGAGGAGGATACTAGGGTACTGAACCTGGGTCCCTTACTTCACCTCCAAAACAATCATCGATCAGCACCTGGTGGACATGGCATTGCTGGACACAGGTTGGACCCCTGGGACAGATGTTTCTATTTTTTTTCATCCACTCAACCTTGAAGCAGTTGATGAGGGTCTTGCATGGTACTGTGTTTGGCAAGTTTGGGGAATGCATTCATGAGACAGGGCCGCCTCTGGTTGACAAACCTGTCTCTCCATCAGGTTTTTGTGCTGTGTCATATGTGATTCAGGCCTGTCATGCTGGTAATGTGCACACAGTTATACTCTCATATATGGGGCAGCTGTTGAAGGGCTGAGCACAAAATTGCCATCTAGGCATGCCACAGACACCTTGTGGACAACCTGACCGATAACCACTGCGGCAGTACTGATTGGAGGCTGTCTGCATGAAACAGGTGTTGAGGACTGTGGATGACCTTTGTGGGTGTTAACATAGCCTTTACAGTTTCTGCAGATGTCTGCATAGGTGTATAGCAGACCGGACATGCTGCTAATGTATTGTTGTACTGACTGAGGACTATTCAGAGGTAATGTCCACCTTTCATCTAGATGTAGTCCCTTTACCTATGTGGTGAACCACATACACGCCTTTTCTAACCACTGCCATTACTTGTTGCCTGAATGCAACATTGTTAGCATGCTGAGTACCCAGGTCTGAGATTGCAGTGTGTCTATTTATGGGGTTGCTGCTGATGTGGGAAATAGTGGGGCTATGTCCTTGTCATATGGTATGCTGACACTGTTGTCTGCATTCAGCTTGAGGCCAGGACCTTGGGACCATTCCCTACCCACTAGATAGCCCATTGCAGTGTGTTAGCATTTTGTGGCTCAGTGACAGACTGCACATTACTTACAGCTGACACAGCCTTAGGCAGTATCTACATATGTGTCTGGTGGCAGTTAGCATTCATGCCTAGATACATGTGGGTCATTGGGGGCAGCAAGTAGTCACAGGTTCTTCACATGTCTACATATTGCATGCACATAGGTGACATAGATTGTGATTGCCACCTTATCAAATGTGGACTGTGGGACATGTCTTGTAGTAACGTGATAGTTGACAGGACATACCATACCCACGGTGCACCACACACAACATTTCCTTTAGTTTGCTAATATGACACTTTCTTTGTGTGACATTACGTGAGTTTATGATATTTGTCATAACATTAAGGTGCTTCTGATGTGCAGTAACTGCTCTATGCAATTAGTAGACAACCTTATGAAATGTTTGTTGTCCTACACTCTGGGGACCTCTGTATTGTTTGAATTGTTGTCACAGGTCACGCCTTGCCAAATGTGTACTGCAACCTGCAGGGAGGTACAGATGGTGGACATAACTCTCACCTCTACATATTTCTGCAGAATGTCCTGATGTTTGCTAGATATTTTATTTCCAGTTGTCTTAACATTGTGGTTTTCTGGCAAATTGGTGGAAAATCATGAAAGACTAACATTAGAGATTAATGAGGGATATTGTCATGTCACAACTCTTACCCTTTGGAAAGTGCATTTGAATGCACAACCTGTTCTGGTATCTACTTTCCATGCATGCCACAGCAATATGTGAAGGTTGGCTCAATGTTTGGCCTTTGCCCCACTTTTCTGTATGGCTTTAACCAGATGTCTTTCTGTGAGGGTTGAGAGGTATGCTGGTGGCTAGAACACAGTTACACTGCTGCAAGGGGATATGCATACATACACACACCCGCACCCACTCATGACCTGCCCTTGTTGAGAGTAGAACCTCTACCTGCCTAGTTTTACATATGATAGTGGTATATACA
Source organism: Protopterus annectens (assembly GCF_019279795.1). Classification (NCBI taxonomy): domain Eukaryota; kingdom Metazoa; phylum Chordata; order Ceratodontiformes; family Protopteridae; genus Protopterus; species Protopterus annectens. The sequence continues at coordinate 1,594,521,750 of NC_056741.1, read as the reverse complement.
TAACACAAGCACCACAGAGCTACTGTAGCTTTGCAGTGTCTGCCACTACTAATCAGGGGGTGACATTTGCAGGTGCTGTTAGAATTGACACTGGAGGGTTAACAGGCCCTTAACATGGTAGAGCCAACTCAAACACACACACACTGCTGCATGGGGGCATGTATTGAAACACACATGCACACAGAGTTGCCACTTTTTCAGATTAGAACACCTACCTATCTAGTTATGTACAATACAGACCAACATGACTATTGCATGCGCCACAGTGCCTTTGTGTTAGAAATTGTGTAACTAAGGTGGATGATATATGTAGGGTCCCTGAGTAAGTTGGCAATGGGGGAGTTAACAGGGTGGGACAGGCACACAAAATGGTATAACCATCGCACACACTGGCAAGATAGCCACAGGGGATATGCATACAGAATCACATACACTCACACAGTTGGCAGTGGTAAGATTAGAACACCTATCTATCTACTTGTATGTACTATAGTGCTATGAACATATAGCATGCGCCATGGAGATAACATGCCGGAGGCATAACTCACAACCTCTTACAGAATTAATTTTGAGAATGCCTTCAGGAATGGTGGGATAAACCCCCCAAAATAGGGACCCTTCTCACATATTGCTCTTACAAACCTAGACAACTGATAGGGTAACAAGTTTTGTATCAGCATGATTTTTCAGAAGGGTATGACATCTGAAGCTGACATGTCTGTCACTATTTGTGATGTCAACTCTCAAAGATATGCCAACGATTTGACAGAAAATTCCATTGTTATGAGACAGAGACCACATATATGTTGCAAACATCTGGACAGATGAGTGGTATGGCCTGTAGAGTTTCAAATGGTAGATCTAAGGTGGATGACATCAACAGGCCCTTTAAATTAATGCCACGGGGAGGGGGTCAACAGGCTTTAAAATTGTATAACCAACACACACAACTGCCACAGGGGATATGCTTCACACACAAACATACACAGTTGGCTGCATCGAGATTCAAACCCCTTCCTGCTTATTTGTATGTACTATAGTACTACCTGCTATAGTGCATGTGCCACAGAGCTTACATGCCTCAAACGTGTCCAACAGTGGATCTAGGGTGGATGACATGAACAGGCCCTGTAAAGTTATGCAGTGGGGGAGCAACAGATTGGAATATGCCTCAATATGGTATAACCAACACACACACACACACACACACACACACACACACACACACACACACACAGTTGTCAGTACTGAGATTAGACCCCTACCTATGTAGTTGTATGTGCTTAAGTGCTACATACTTATCGCATGCACCATGAAGCTTATATGGCTGAAGAGTGTCCAAAGGTGCTTCTAAGGTGAATGACATCAGCAGGCCTTGTAAAGAAAGGCAATGGGGGTTTACTGGGTGGAAAAGGCCTAAAAATGCTTTAACCTACAAACACACACAGTTGCCAGCACTGAGAGTAGAACCCCTACCTATCTAGATGTATGTACTATAGTGCTACATATATATTGCATGCTCCACAGAGCTTATAAAGCTGAAGAGAGTCCAAAGGTGCTTCTAAGGTGAATTACATCAGCAGGCCTTGTAAACTAGAGCAATGGGTGGTTTACTGGGTGGAAAAGACCTCAAAATGCTTTAATCTACAGACACACACACACACACACACACATAAGGCGGGTGATATGAGATTACAACCCCTACCTCACTACTGTTACACAATGGAACTCACCTTCATACTGGCATGTGCCACTAGTTACAATTGGTGTGCAAATGGTTGCAGCAGGACATCACTCTTTTCTCTCTCTCTCTCTCTCTCTCTCTCTCTCTCTGTCTCTCTCTCTCCATGCCTCTCTCTCTCTCTCTCTCTCTCTCTCTCTCTCTCTCTCTGTCTTTCTATCTATCTGTCTCTGTCCTTATCTGTCTCTCTGTCTTTCCCCCTGTCTCTGCCTGTCTATAATTGATATATTTGTATATGTTATATATCTATATATATATATATATATATATATATATATGTGTGTGTGTGTGTGTGTGTGTTTGTCTATCACACTCAACAGATGCAAATATATCACGTATGTGCCACCTAGAGATAGAGGAGGGTAATCCTGTCTGTGGGGAGAGACAGTTAAGGTGTACATAGTTGTCTTTATCCAAAGACATATATGGACAACACAGTTGTATAGTCAGATGTGGGTTTAGACATGGGCTGTAATTCCCTAAGCATAGGAGCATGCCCAGTATGACCTTCAATAGTAAGAATGAGACTCCATTCCAGAGCTAGCTGTACTCCGGTCCAGGATTTTGTGGGCTACAGACGATTGGCTGATGAACCTGTGTAAACAGTCCAGCACCTCAGTGATATACTGGCTGAGGTATCTCCTGGCTGTGTGCTATCCTTATTAACTGAGTCGTATCCTTGTATGGGTACAGAGTGCATTGGACTGAGCAGAGTTTTCCATAATATGTGTGGTATATTCTACATAGCACTGTGATTTCCTGGTATGTCGGTGGCAGACCAGTAAAGAGTAATGTGATGAATCACTGATAGACATTTGTTTACTGACTCCATACACTGCAGGGAACCTATGTTACTGCACAAATTGTTCTGGTGTACACATTCTCTGTTTCTCTGGCCAGTGGTTCCCCTTCCCCTTATATGTGACTGTTTGTCCTTCTGTAGTCCAGTCACAGGCTTTGCCCACCACAGTTGCTGTTGTTATCTATTTGTAGTTATGGTGTGAGTGGAGTAGAAGATGGAACATCACATACAAGGTTACGGACTTCACAGTTTTGACTGTTCCTGTTTAGCAGGTTGCCCATCATTGCAGCCCTACATCTGCTGTGGTCCTCAGATTGTTTGTGTTGCAATGTTATTATAAGGCTGCATGTTGGCCATAGCTGTCAAACTCTTACAGACTGACATCTGGACAAGCCCATATATAACAGTCAAACACAGGCCCAGACAAGGGGACAGGGTGTTAATATTGCTTTTCCAAATGGAAACAGTTGGTAAAACGGTTTTGTATTAGCTTGCATTTTCTTATGGGTATGACATCGCTTTCTCAACTGTTTATCATTGATGTTTTCACATCAACCTTTATTGTTTTTCAAATAGTTTGGAAGGCAACTGCAATGTTATGACAAGCAGAACAGATATATTAGGCATACGTGTGGGCATTTTGTGACACCCTGTCATTCCAGGGGTATGGATGGTGCCCACTGACGTGTTGTCAGTAGTGACACAGTAATGTGGCAGCCATTTATAACCTGGCACTACACTGACTTGCCACAACCTGCTGTTCTACTAGGCACTGTGTAGGTTACTCAGAGCTGTGGACTGTCCATATGTGTGACCCCCTGTCCCGCCATTGTCCAGCTTTCCTGCAGTAACAAATACTGACTTCTGGACAGTGTGTACAACATCTACTGTAGGTGTAGCTGACATGCAGAATAGTTGGCATGTCCATTCTCGAACCATGGCCCCTGTCAACCACAGTATGGTACTTAGACCACTAAGCCACAACAGCCAACATTAAGTGCAATCTACTTCCTGACAGTATTAACCACACACATACATTGCACATTAACCCTGCAGATTGTGGACATGGAACAAGTTAGCAAGTTGATTGGGACAACTGTGGGAATGTGTGGTCTGCTGCTATTACCTTACAAACATAAACATTACTGCATTTCTATGGGGAATGCGGGTGTGTTGGGGGGAGGGGGCATACCTCTGAACTGTACACATTTTCACAGACTGTCCAGATGTTTGCCTTATATTTTGGGTCCATTAATCATAGTATTGTGGTTGTCTTGAAAAATACTGGCATATCATTAAAAACCGAAGTTAGAAAGTAATGACATACATTTGAGTTTCAGACTTCTTACCCTTCAGAGACTTAATGCAACTGCAAGACCTGCTCTAATATCACTGTCTTAAGTTTGTAAGAGACATATTTCATAACTATCCCTATTTGTGGGCCTTTGCCACACATTTCCTTATGGCTTTGTATAAATGACTTGCTGTGAGAGGCTGAGAGGTGTGTATGGGACACCAAAATTGACATCCACGCATGTGACCTATGAGCTTGCAGTTTCTTAGTCCCCCACATATACTGCAGTGAGTTTTGCCACCTTGGGGACTACTGCATATTCTGTATTTCCTGTTGTCCCACATAGCTGTCAGTTGTCTGCTGCTATCCCAATAGCAGACCCCATTCCCTTGCATACATGCAGCAATACCATAGATATGCTACCATAGCCTACTACTCTATTCATTTGTTGTTAAGAAGAGTGACTTACCTTGTGCCTGGAGCAGTTGTGAGGACAGTGCTTCAGGGCTTACTCTGTCAGATGCATGCAGTGCTCAGACTATACATGGTAAGGTACAGGTAGTGTAATGTGTGTGGCATCCTTTTTACTGTGTGTGCGAGTCAGAGTGAGGTGTCAGTCCCTAGGGTGTCAGTGTATGTGCTATGCATTGCCTCTTTGCCAAGGCCAGGGCATACTGGGCATGCCTACATCTGCCTACAGGGACAGGCTCGGGGGTTCCTCCTCCAAGTCCCCCTGTGCCTATGGGGACCTTGGCAATGATGGGGGGCTGTGTGTCCCGTCCCTGTGATGTCCCTGCCACAGCTGTTTCCACAGGATCATATTGTGTAGCATGGCAGATACTATGAACATGTGTGCACATGTGGCTGGAGAGTACTGCAGGGCTCCACCAGATATGTCAAGGCAGTGGAACCGTGACTTGAGCAGCCCAAATACACATTCCACAATGTTCCTAGTTTGTGTGTGTGCCTCATTATGGTATTCTTCAGAGGGTGTGTGTGCATTTCTGATGGGTATAATCATCCACGGTTCCAGTGTGTAGCCAGCACCCCCCACTAGATGGCCGTATGGCATGTCCCCCCTGGCAAATGCCTGATACAGCTGTGATGCATGCCAGAAGTGGGAGTCATGATAACTGTTAGGACTGTCAGCACACACATTGATGACAATGCCCTGAGCATTGCACATGACCTGGCAGTTGGTGGTGCTTTAATGTGCACATGAGTGCAGTCTATGGCACCCAGTACTTCTGGGTAGTGTGTTACATGGTGGAAGAGATGCATATTGGTGGTCCTCTCCTCAGGGGTGTTAGGGAAATAAATGTGCTCACTGGCATGTGCTAGCATGACATCCAGGAACTGGTGGAGTACCCTGGATTTGGATGCCTTTGAGACCCCCATGATGTCCCCAGTAGGTCTTTGGAAAATACCTGTAGCTAGTATTATTAAGACTACACATACCTTTGTTTCCACTAGGATGGGTTCCCTTCTGTTGGCTCTGAGTCTGAGGTGAGTGTGGCAGAGCTCGGTGAGTTCCTGTAATATGTGCATGTCCACCTTGTAGTGCTCTACTAACTCCAGCTCATGTAGTCCCTGAAAGGTTACAAGGGTTCTGAACACTCTTCCCCTCCTCAGTCTGGGCTGATTGTCAGCATCATCATCGTCATCACTGACCTCAGTCTGTAGTGCATAGAGATGTAGCAAAGCAGCAGCAGCCCCTATCATTTTGTCTGTTAAAATTCCCAAGTGTGCAATCCGATGGTGCAGAGTATGTGGGAAAAATCAGATTGAAGAATGTCTGCATAGTTTATACTGGTGTGATGCAGATGCAGCCTGTGTAATTGGCTGACTATGATACATTCCATCTGCCAGCTATATTACTGAAGGGTTTGAATGGGCCAGTGTAAGTGGCAGAGGGCTTATTAGTCATTTATAGTTGACTGGCTTTTCTAAGCTATTTCCTTTTATTTATTTATTTTTTCAATTTCCTCCACTTCTAAGCCCTGCGTTGTGCATACCTACAGCTCCAGTGTAAACATTGCTCAGCAGATTTGACCCACCCCTGTAAACGAGCATGCTTAGCTTTTCTTTAACCTGCTAAAACACATGCAGCAGGTCTCAGTATAGCTGAGCCATCCAGGCATGCCCCCTCTGCTTAGTTGTGCTTAGCTGAGCACAAACAGGCGCTGCTAAGATCCAACGTGCTTATCCATACCATGGCCCACCTACTTTTTATGTCAGCTGTGGCTCTTCTGCCTACACTGCCATGGTTCTAGCCCTTACACAGTTAGCACCTGTGGACACAGTGGCCCATTTTTTCTATTCAATAAATTTAGCTCATTTGCATACACCTAATTGGGTATACCCAAAATACTGCACTACACCAGAGCCTATGTCCTTAGCAACCACTATAACCTGCCATTGTATGACTCTGCATGCTGGCCAATATAATGGGAAAATTCAATATAGCTTTAAATGTCATATTTTACAATTTTATTTATTTATTTTTTGCAAATGAGCATGTTTGCGCATTGCTAGGCGCTGCTTAAACGTGGCATATGTAATAAAAAAAGTTTTATTTTTTATATATTACAATACTTTTTTACATCACTGGCCATAGTTTTGGCCATTTGCATGGCTACTGCACATTATACAATCGTTTATTTTGAGTTCTTGCAGCCCCTGTTTAAATTATATCCTCCTGTACACAGTTAGTAACTGTGTACATTTTGATGCTTTACATGGCACCTACACAGCTGTCTTTATGCTCCCTATATCTCAGAATCACCTCATCTGCATGGTTTTTAACAGCAGATGAGGTAATCTGCATTCCACAGATACCTCTGTGTCAAATCAGTGTCAGGATGCTTGTGCACGCCCCGAACCTTGTTTCCTTTATCGATCTGTGGCCATCTTCCATGTTCGAACCTTACAACTATTCTTACATGGAATTTGGCTCCATGTAAGGTTTATTGAATTACCCCCATAGTCCTTACATCCACAGCCTCTGGATGAGAGTCAGTATATATGGCAAGGTGTCTTTCTTATCACACAGCAAGTCACAAAATTACCTGACAACTTTTTTCAGAAGATGCAGTATTATTTATTCAAAGAATTTTGTCTCTTTCATGCAGTAACCCGCCTTTCTCTGTTGTGCTTCTTTTAGTTTTTTTTTCAGAGTACTGTCTGCATCTCATTTCAGATAGCAGCAGCACAAAGTGGCATATCCCTAGGTTTTTAATTAGAATAATGTTAATTGATCCCCCTATACTGGTCAAGTCTCTTATAAATCTGATTTTCAGCAGTTACTGCATTCTTTACTGTTTTATTGGAGCATGACCATTTACAAAAGACTGAATATATAAACACATCTCTGTGTCATTAAAGTTTTGAGATAGCTTTCTGATAAGTTTTTCAAAAACATTTGAGAGGTCTGCTGAGTATTGAAAGTAAGAGAGCATGCAGGAATGATTTCATTTATGTGCATTGCCAAAGTATTGCAAAGCTTTTCAAGGTATTAAGTATATTTATTCTTTTCCATTGTAGTTTAAGTAACGTGTGTTATCCTTCCTTTGAGTACCTATTAAAATGTTTCAGTGCATTTTCTTGAAGATAACAAATACAAGATGCTCAAAGCTTTTCTAGATCCCTGTCAAGTGATGTCCCTTCTGTATTAAGTATGGGGTCACCAGTTACAATTTTGGGTTGGTTCTAGATTAGTCATTTAAGCTTTATTGAGGCACTGCAATTACTTTTTTTCTTCTTGTTTGTACTGTAAATCATGTTGCTATTAGAAAGGCCTTTTCAGCTGGCTGATGCATTAAACTGGTTGTGTTTTTGAAAGTAGCTCCCCATGACAACTACTGCAAACTCTGTATCCCTTAGGTTCCTTTTCCTAAGCCAGATATTTACATGTCATTGTCCATTCATAAGTGAGATATCTAATCTGTTTCTCTTACTGTTCTTGTACACTATAATTATTATACACAGTTATAGTTGATTTAGTATTTTAACCATCAAATGTCATCATTGTTTTAAGGGACATTGTTATATAGCTAAACTTGAAGGATTATGAAAATATACAAAGAAAAGATGACACCATTTGAAATTTGCTTATTCCATTCTGCACTCTTCCCTCATCTATTCCTACTTGATAGATGGGGTACTACTCCTAGTTCAGCTTTTGACACAGTATCCCCTCTGTAGAATGTTACCCTTTATACTTGATAAATAGGGGTACTACCATTAAGAAATGGATAATTTAGGAGCATTTCTCACATGCTTGTCTCACTGCTCATAATTTGGGTTTATATCAAGCAGCAACACCCTTTTATTATCACTTTGCATTTTTGAAAATTCTGCCAAGATTGTTAGTAACAGTTCTGGTGACATTTCTTCCTATTTTGTGTTTATCAAAACTATATCTAGACTCTGTACATCATTAACAAGTTGGTAACCAGGCAATAAGATAACCTGTGATTTTAAACCAGGATTCTGGGCAGCCCATTTTATTTATTTATTTATTTTTTTGTTTGTTTGTTTGTTTTGTTTTCCTGTGCTTTGTATCTTGTCTGTCCTTCCAGTGAGTTAGCAGGAATTTTCAACCAGTTGTAAGCAACTCAGTAGTTGTATAACTAATCACTCTGTCATTCTACTAGTCTTTAAGTTGTCAGATGCATGGTATTCTTTCTGTTGATGATAGTTAAGAACTGCAGCTACTGTTGTTTAGTGATCATGTGCATAATAGCATCGTTGGACTTTTCCCAAAGTCACAACCATTTATTTGGAGAAACTCTCACTTGAAAAACATATTTTAGGTATACTGATCATTTTCAAAAACATTGCCTGAATCTCAGATGTAAATCTCCCCTTTGATGTCTAAATCAATTTCATTAACCAATAATGTCTAGCATAGACCTTCTTTGTAAGAAAAAGTGCCAGGCAAATTATCTATTCTTCTGTAAATTACTTACCTGCTAAGATTAACTATACTCCTTAAAGAAGTTACACAAAGTATGCTGCACACTAGAAAATGGATAACAGAGTCGAAGCTGTACTAAACTCTAAAAATAACTAAACTAATTCTCTTTGGTCTAAAATCCTGTCATCCTAACAATACTGGTTTCCAAATCAACTAACTAAAAACATTATAATACAATATGAACAAACAACAGACACTACTTGGTGTAATCATAGTCAACAAACTGAAATTTCACTCATAAATAAATAGTAGAACCCAAGACCATTAAGAATTTGGGGATGTGGGGGGCATTGCTAGGATGTAGACTGGTTGGCAGCATCTTTTCTCAGCTCTGCACTCAAAAGATATTTCTGACAGGAATTTTTAAAAACTAGATATTGTAGACAAACCTATTTTGTTGAATTATTTCTACTAATATCACTAGAAGTCTACAGTGCAAAAAATTTGGCTTTAAACATTATTTTTCCTGTCAAAAACAAGAAGGAAGGTATCTGAATCTACTGAAAATGAGCTTTTCTAAGCATACCACACAGGACCAGACGAAAAAGGAGATACAGTCTTTATTAAATGCTATACAAGACTTGTCAGTGAAATTTGACAAAATGAATACCAAACTGGACACTTTTGAGGAGAGATCTACAAAACAAATACAGCAACTACAAGAAATAATGACGCAACAGAAGTCTCAAATAGCTGACATAGAGAGATCCTTAAATGATACTGAGGGCAGACTCTCAGAACAAGATCTTCAGCTACATTTTTTATCACAACAAAATGCTTCATTACAAAATAAAACAGAGGATCTAGAGAACAGGTCCAGACGAAATAACCTTCGCATCTATGGGCTACCAGAGAAAACAGAGGGAGATAACATGGTGACTTTCCTTACTACCTGGTTACCAGAAGTTTTAAAATTGCCTGAAGCTCTTTCTTATGGAATTGAAAGAGCCCACAGATCTTTAAGAGCTGCTTCATCAACCATCAAATCAAAAAATCAGCCGAGATCAATAATAGTAAAGTTTTTTTCATCACAGGACAAGGAACTTATTTTAAAAACAGCATGGTCAACTTCTCCAGTTAAATACAAAGACAACATAATCAGATTTGATAATGATTATTCTGCTGGAGTTATAACTGCAAGAAAAGAATGTCTCCCTCTGATAAAGAAATTGAAAAAAAGGCAACTTAAAGTCCACTTGCTGTTCCCTGCAAGAATAAAAATATTTTTTACTGAAGGTCCTAAAACTTTTGACACTCTGCAAGCAACAGTTTCTTATCTTTCAGCTAATAAAACCTTGGATAATGTGGAAGAAATGGATTTCTCCCAATTTGGGGTTAAGCATCACTTAGAAAAAAATGAATGGAGCACTGCTGACAAGAAGAAGAAGAAACGATAAAAGACATATGAAACACACAAACATTATTGTCTTCTATTTGCTCTGTAAGGCAAAAAAGTTCTTTGAAAGCATTCATGCTTTACACATGTGTCAGTCTTTGAAACAATATAAATACAAAATAAGCAGGACATTTTATAACTAAAGAAAACAACCCTAAAGAAAGCAAGGTAACATATCTTTCTCTATTACAGTGTAAATACTTACAGTCATGATTTTTCTAACTCTAAATGATGTTTAGATAGTTCATTTATAAATTACCTGCCTTTTACTGCTAGTATAGAATATGATGTATTTACACTGACATATTAATGTGGTGTGTTTAAATGAGCATGATTCCTTTTTATATTATTTACACTAAGCTGCATGAAATATCTAAACTGATGTATTTAATACACATAACAATATATAAAAACTGATAGTAATAACTGTAAAAAAGTGCCTTGAAAAGTAATTATCTATTCTTTGATGCTAAAAGTGCCTTTTTGACTAACAAACAACTATTTGGCTTGTATATCTGCCCTTAATGTTAAGAAAACTAATAGAAGTTTAATGAGCTGGTGTTCAGTTTAAAAAAGCCCTAAAAACTTCACTTACTTTGTTTTTGTCTTCCCGCCATGGTCACGAGCTGGGAACTCTTATTTTACCACCCCTGAATGAAGGTTCTTCAGTTAGAATTCATTACAGTGTGTTAAACCTTCTAACAGCACAAAAT